>NW_015388665.1:28545-31061 GCF_001527695.2 Protobothrops mucrosquamatus | reverse complement strand
ATATTGCATGATCACTACCTCCCAAGGTTCCTGTGGCTTCAACACCTTCTATCATTTCATCTCTGTTAGTGAGAATTAGATCCAAAATGGCTAATCCCCTAGTTCCCTTCTCTACTTTTTGGGAGACAAAGTTGTCTGCTAGGTTTGTCAGGAATCTGTTTGATCTTCCACTTGGTGCAGAGTTTGTCTCCCAGTTGATCTCAGGGTAATTAAAGTCCCCCATTACTATGGTGATGTGCTTCCTACATACCTTAGTTAGCTGACTAGCAAAAAGTTTATCTATTTCCTCTGTTTGGTTGAGTGGCCTATAGTATACACCTATGGCAATGTCATTTTTTCTCCCTTTTATATTGATCCAAATGCATTCAAGACAGTTTTCGTCATTGTTGTGCTCTATTTCTATGGAGATGTAGTTATTTCTTATATAGAGAGCAACTCCACCTCCTCTTTTATTTGATCTGTTTCTTTTAAATAATTTAAATCCCTCTAGCTTTGTGTTCCATTTGTGGGTTTCATCCCACCATGTTTCTGTAATGGCAACGATATCATATCTGCCCTCATTGACCTGAATTTCTAGTTCACCCTGTTTGCTGTTCATACTCTGTGCATTGGTGTATAGACATTTGAGTCCTTTATGACCGACCCTGTGTTTACTTTCTACATAACCTGAGTGGTGCCTGAGTTCCCCTATTGTCTTACCACCTATTTGGTTAGTGCACTTTGTGTGGCACTTGTTATTAAAAGCTTGATTTTGCTTGACAGCAAGGTTGGTATTTTTGTCCACACACATATCTATGTTACATGCACTGATAGCTCTATTGTTTTTAGATTGCCGGGGACAGGGATGCTCTGTATCGATTAACTCACTGTCCCCGCTGTTTAGTTTAAATATTCCTCCAGAAAATCTGTGAATTTATAGCCGAGTAATTCAGTCCCTTTCTTTGATGGATGCAAACCATCTCTTTTGTACATTTTGTCATGGGACCAACTACTGACATCATGACTAATATATCCAAAGCCTTCCCCTTTACACCACTCCTTTAGCCACTTGTGTGAATGTTTTGTCTTGTCCTCAGCCACCCTAAAGCCCAGGTCTATATAACTGCATGGGCTTCCTTTTCATCTGAGTCTTGCTGCTCCTTTTTCTTTCTTTTTTTAAACAAGTTTTATTAATTTTCTAGTTTTACATCCAAGTATTTAGGAAGCAGCGTGGTGATTGGGTAATCAATAGTCCAGTAATAAGATCTTTCGTACATGTCTCAGGTTACATCATCAAAAATTTCCTCTCTATTTCCCTTGATTATTATATCACATTCAAATTAATACATTTCTAATTATAACTCGATCAATTAAGGCATTTATCAATATATTTTAACTTATACATATCCATGTCCTGTTTTTAAATTTTACCTAATTTCAATTACAGTGTTCCAATTTAGCCTTTAATATCCATAATATTTAGATTTCAGGTAACCCAAATTTCCCTTATTTCATTACAAAATAGTTGTCATATCTAAAATACACATATTGTTTATTTAAATACATTCTTACTTTATTTCACAAATATATTCTATTTCTCATCCTAGTACCTCATCACTTACTAAAGTATCCTTTATTGTCTCAATCCAACTTCCATATTATAATTCAGAACTATATTCTAATGGCTAATTTTCATTTCCCTTATAAGTCTAAGTCCTAAATATTAAATCAATTAATATCTTTTAAAATTTCCTTAGCCCATTAAGTAAGATTTTAGGCTCTTCCATTATAAGTAAAAAAAAATATCCCATTTTTTAAATCTAACTCTAGCTTTCTTTTTGTGCCAAGCAGGCTTCCATACCAGTGCCTTTAAATCCTCAAGTGGATCTCCCTTCATTCCTACACGTTATTTGAACCAAGGGAGACCATCCAGTTATCAATTTTTCAAAGGAACTGGCCCCTTTATAATCATTGGATTGTTGCCCTAATAGTTCAAATCTCCATGTTTGGTTTAGAATATTTGTCGTCAGTTCAGTCTGGTCTTCTTCTTCTTCTTCCAGTTTCATCTGGCTTGAGTAAGAGGTCATGTCCAATGTTGTGATTGTTGTTTGATTGTCTAGGTCAGGGGTGTCCAAACTTTTTTCAAAGAGGGCCAGATTGGATGAAGTGAACGTGCTGGAGGGCCGAACATTTTTCCGAACATTCTTTGAACCATTACAATTAAATGCAAATGAATTATTTTATGCCAAGTTAATTGCAAATGGCATACGTTTCATTTCATAACATTAAGATCAACTGACAGCTGAGTTTTCACAATGTATTTAAAAGTAAATTTTTAAAAAAAACTTACCTGCACTAATGTGAAGGGTGAAACTGAGATCTGGACTGCAGCAAATAGGCTAGGTCTGGTGCAAAGGCAGTGGTTTTGATGCGCAAAATGTCACGCAGATGAGAGTCACTTAGTCTTGTCCTCACACGGTTCTTGTTAAAGTTCATAGCAGAGAATGTCTTCTCACACAAATATGTTGAGCCAAACA
>NW_015388665.1:21217-25546 GCF_001527695.2 Protobothrops mucrosquamatus | reverse complement strand
ATTACACTTGGTGAAAACAGAAGGTGGAGGAGGGGAACGGATAAGAAGGAAGACAGCCCCAAAGTACATGGAGGCGGCTGGAGAGCCTCTTTCCTGCCAAATCAATGGACCTGCGGTTTTCCCCTTCAGGGCATTGCAGCCAGTTCAAAAGGAAAAACAAAAGCAGTTGGGAAGGTTTGGATGCAAGGCGTCTGGTAATTCCCCTTCCCCCTTTATAATTTATGCATGCAAAAGGAACAAGAATGTTCCCTGACACACAAAGAGGCGAGAAGGAAGGAGAGGATACTAGGCTTCTGAAAGTGCTTTACTCCCGAAGAATGCATGTGCAAAAACACCAAGACAAATAAACGCCTCCTTCCCAGCCAGCCACCCAACCAGTAACGGGGTCCCGTGCACGAACAATGCAAGCAGCCCCACTTCCTTTCCGTGCTGGAAAGCCAAAGCAGGAGGCCGAGCAATAAATGGACAGGGAGATTTATCAGCCTGCTCACTTTGGGTTCAGCCACATGGGTGGAAACGGCTTTTGCAAGAGGGAGGGCTCGGAAAGCGGAAGGGGTGGGCGCCCCACGGAAGAGCAGACCCAGAGAGCAAACGAGGGATCTCCCCACCAAAGTAAGGGGGTCCCACCTTACACCCAGGCAAATAAACGCCTCCTTCCCAGCCAGCCACCCGACCAGTAAGGGGGTCCCGTGCACGAACAATGCAAGCAGCCCCGCTTCCTTTCCGTGCTGGAAAGCCACAGCAGGAGGCCGAGCAAAAAATGGACAGGGAGATTTATCAGCCTGCTCACTTTGGGTTCAGCCACATGGGTGGAAACGGCTTTTGCAAGAGGGAGGGCTCGGAAAGCGAAAGGGGTGGGCGCCCCACGGAAGAGCAGACCCGGAGAGCGAACGAGGGATCTCCCCACCGAAAGGCGAGGGAGGGGGCGGGGAGGACGTGGAAGAGGCCAGAGGTGGATCCGCGTAAGGAGGGCTCTCTGATGGGCGGCGCTGGACCATGCGGGCAACTGCCGAGGCAGCCGTTTTTTCTCACCTAACAGCCTGAGCCTCTCGGAAAGAGTTGTGGAAGGAGCAGCCGTTCTTGAACCGGCGAGGCGGATGTCTGGCCAAAAATCAGGCTGTCCCCGCAGCGCAGGCCAAGCAGTCCCTCGCGAGGGCCGCATAACGAGATCAGCCGCTGCCTATTGGTCGAGGGAAGACCCCGCCAATAAACTTTCTGATAGGGAGGGCTGTGGGAGGGCCGCATTTACATAGAGCAGGGAGGGCTCTTAGAGGGCCGGATTAAACTGGAATGCGGGCCGCAAATGGCCCGCGGGCCGGACTTTGGACATGCCTGGTCTAGGTTATCTAGATTCTCAATATGCTGTACTTGTTGATCTTTAGCACCCTCCATCTTAGTGTTGCTTTCTTCAGTTTCTGTTGCTTTTTGAATTGCAGATTTTTTAGTTGAAATCAAGGTTTGACTAACAAAGTTCTCAGTAGATTGTACTTGTTCTTTAAAGTCCTCTTTGATATTAATTTGTTCCTCTTCTGTTGCTTTTTGGATTGTAAGTTCATCAGTTAAAATCTGGGCTTCATTTTGTAAATTTAAGGTGGCACCTTTGTCTTTCAATCTGGAATTCATTAGCTCAGTAGCTTCAAGGATTTTTTCAAGTATAAGTTTATAGTTAAGTTGTGGGTAGTATTCCTCCATTTCTATGGTGTTTACAGATAGTCCTTTAGTGGAGACTATTTTTGATAAAAGTCAGTGAATGTCCACCTCCACTATTCCTAGAAGTTGTTTTCACCACCCAGCTGTTTCAAATTCTTATCTTTTTTAGATAGTACCAAGGACAAATCTAGGCAGTAAGCAGATCTCACAGTCAAAGAAATTCACTTGCTATACCAGGCTTCGCCACAAGATGTCCCCGATAGCATGTAAAGTCTTTTTCCAAACTCGAGTTAGGCTTTTATCCAGTTTAATTTTTTTCCCCCAACTTAACAAGTAGATAAGGTAATAGGTCCCTGTAGAAATGGGAACTTCTGAGGACCCCAAATATCCAAAAAGTGCAAGTCCAGTTATTTAGTTGTTTAGTTGTTCTTTTCTTTTCTTTTCAAAGCTTTATTTTCCCAAAGTAGGCAGACGCCGCCATATTAAAAGGGGGGAAGAGATTTCAAGAGGCTTTTACAGAAAGATAGTTGGGATACAAGAAAGGTAAGGTAAGGTCTCACCCAATTCCTCCGCAGTGCTTTTGTTGTGCTTGGTGGTGACTTTGGCTTTTGGCTGGTACGGCTTAGTGATCGGCCATGTTGATGGCTGATCTTTTCTCCATCGGTCCAAAGGAGCTGCCTTGGATCAAACGGAAGGGCTGCTGCCCTTCCGCGATCTGTCGAGGATCCTCCTCACGGTCGTCGCCCCTCCAGGGCGACTTTCGACCCTTTTCAGGGTCTCCCAACGAAGGAAAACCGGGCAGTGGAGAGAGCGCTCCCTCCACACGTCCGCCGGCGCTGCAATCGCAAACCGGAAGCCACTGCTCCTTTTTCTTGATCAATATGCCTGGAGGGCACGGACCTGCCATTTATTTTTCTTCTGTGGTAAATGAGTACTGCTATATGAAGTTACTGTAATGGAGGCTATAAGAAATCACTACTTATTCCATGAAGCACATTTACCGATATAAACTATTCCACAGGATCCCAACTCTGTTGCCTGTAAGAATTATTTTCTACAAATAGAAGAAGGGTAATTTGTTTTTGGACTTCATGCCCAAATAGTGCCCAGACGAAAGCCACCCAACCCATCAAAGCTGCTACTGATTCTTTCAGGTTTCTCTATTCTGTGCTCTTCGTTTAAAGTCTTTGCTGTGCATACTTTGTGCTTAGATAATGAATTTGACTTTTACTCAACTATCTCTCAATGTGATTCAGAATATATCCCTAAACTCACCTTTAACTCCCTGCTTGATTTTTGCTTTCTGTCATACATTCCATTGAGCTGTTAGTCCTTACTGCTAAATTTTTGCCACTGCTTATTACATATCCTATGTGCCATCTCCCATTCTCATATTTGTGCCTTTTACTTTGCTGACGTCTATCAGGAACTGCATGACTCCCTCTGAACCTATCTCAAAATCCTGTATCAGCAAAGGTGTGACTGGCTTTTGCCTCTAACCCAATTTCATCCTTTCTCCATCCTATAGTATTCAGCCTCTTGAGTTCTGCCCTGATGTGGTGCTTGCATATGACATTTGGATCTACTAACAGATGTGGGATTTGTTTTGCCTCAATTATTTGTTTAATAGAAGAGTTGTTTAATGACTTGACATCTTCAAAAGGTACAGAAAAAGGTGGGAAGGCTGAGAGGGTTGTCATCTGCCTTTTTAATGCAGGTTTCCCCAAACCCTTGAGATGCTTTGGTCTACAACTCCACTAAGCATGGAAGGTGCCTGTTGGGGAAAATGTGTTGTTACTTCCCCCCCTCCCCCCCCGCCCCAATACAGGCACTCAAAATTTACTGAGAATTACTGTAACTTTATCATACCTGTTTCTTGCCATTCAAATCCAATTTTCAAACTGAAAATAGACAGACTTGCTTTTAGAATTGCATATTGTTAGTGGAAATGTTTTGCTTCCATGAGACAGCATTAGGATTTTTCCCTTATAAACATACAAATAAATCTGCAGTAAGAATGATGTACAAGGTGAATTTTGATCAAGGTATTGCCTGTAATGTTACAAAAGAGATGTGGGAAGAGGGACACATTTCATCTCTTCAAAGTATTGTTGCTAGTGCTGGCAGAGGACAGCTGTGGTTGGACCTAGAGCTGCTGATCATTATTTTGCTCTTCCTTTGGAATTGTTCCAGTCTCCTAAAAAAAATATCCTTGTTTTTGTCATGAGACACCCCTGATTCTTCCCTTACTAATATCCTTAAATATATCACCCTAGTTATAGCTAGTGGAATTTTTTCCCTGTATTCTGAAGGATAGCATTGGCAATGCAATTTTATTTCCAATTCAGCATGTCTAAGAGTTTTTTAAACTCATCCATGTGCTTTTCTGTCCCAAGTTTCATTCCTATAAAGGGCATGCATATTTGCACAATTTATCAATCATTGTATTCTGGAAATTTTCCCCACACTTTGTGTCAAGTCTGCTAACATTGGATGTTATTGCTTGACATAAGTGAAGAAGCAAACATATCTATTTAGTCTACATATTGCCTCAAGAGCAAAAGCAGGCATTGCGGGCCAGATGAGGGGGGAGGAATGCCTGTGAATAACTACATTATCTTAGCATAGCTCAGCCAAGGTCAAAGCAGTAGCAGTTTGTAACAACAGAAGAAGATTCAC
>NW_015388665.1:18047-19685 GCF_001527695.2 Protobothrops mucrosquamatus | reverse complement strand
CCACAACAACCCCAGTGGTTCCAGCAACAGCCTGTGGTGGTACCACCTTTCAAAGCAACCTTCGATGGAGATCCAGAAAAACTGATTTTCTTTCTCAACCAAGGGCACACTCACTTGAACCGCTGGGCCAACCATTATCCGGACCCAGGTGCCATGGTCGACGTTATGGCATCCAACCTAGAGGGAGAAGCAGCCGAATAGCTGAATAATTTATATAGTGAACAAGCCCCTGAACTGGGAAATCCCCACCTCTTTCTGTTAGGTCTGAAAGAAAGATTTGAGGATCCGTCCATGGCCCTCAAAGCAGCAAGACAAATTCACAAAATAAAACAAGCCGGAAGACCCGCCCTAGAGTACGTGCGGGAGTTACGCAAATTAGCAGACCGAACAGAGGGGTGGTCCGAACAATCCCTAGTTCAATACTTTATTGAGGGATTAGACGATCATCTCTCTCAAGCCTGCATCTACCGCGAAATACCCGATCGGCTGCAGGATTGGTACCAAACAGCGGTGAAGTTGGATGTCAAGCTCTCTCGTTACAAGAAGCCTCCCTCTCCTGAAAGAGGACCGAAACCAGAACGCCTCAGACAACGACCAACACCCTGGAGGCCCCCGACAACTACGCCTACTGAAAGACCCAAACTACCCATAGGGTTGCCACTCTTGTGCTTCCGATGCGGACAACAGGGACATCGAGCAGCGAACTGCCCAATTCCCTACCCCCAACAACAGGGCAGGCCAAGACCCGCAACTAAAAAGAAATCTGATCAACCACCACCGAGAGGAAAATCCAATCAGAACAAGCAAGAACGAGCTATCCAAGTCACCTCACCTGCGCAGGAGGACGCCGAGACCAAGACTGGATCCCCCCCAGCTCTCCCCTCTTTCGACAGTGAGGACGAAGGGGAAGACGACCCAATGGTGAGTCGACGAATCCCGCCTTTTTCCCTCACTGCCAAACTTATAATCCCCAAATCTGGAGTGCAAATAGACTTAAATGTGCTAATAGACTCTGGATGCACCCGATGTATTATTAGTTTATCCTTTGCCTTGAAATTGGGCATCCGAGCAAAAACGCTCGCTGAACCCATGAGGTTTGAGCAAGCTGATGGGTCTCTCATGGGGGGGGCTCTTGTCACACAAATAACTGAACCTTTACGCCTAGAGATAGGTGCACATTGGGAATTTATTCGTTTCCTGATGGCTCCAAAAATGTCTGAGGCAGTGATCCTAGGGTTAGCCTGGCTAGACAAATGGAAACCATTCATCTGGTGGGAGAAAGGAATGAGAACCGTGAGACTACCTATAGGGCCTGATCCCCCCATTGAGTCAACAGATGTTGCTGGACACCTTAGACCACCCAAAGAGCGAGCGCACATGGCCACCTCACCACCCCCAGGCGATCCAATCATCCCCAATGAATACCGGGACCTGGCGGGGGTTTTTAGTGAAAGAGAATGTGATGCCCTACCCCCTCACAGGCCCAATGACTGCTCCATTGAACTGGTGCCAGGAGCTAAACTCCCACGACCCAGAATGTATGCTATGTCCCCCCTTGAAATGGAGGAGATGCAGCGATACGTGGACAAAAACCTAGCGAGGGGGTTTATCGAACGGGCCAAATCAACCATGGGAGCC
>NW_015388665.1:11649-14899 GCF_001527695.2 Protobothrops mucrosquamatus | reverse complement strand
CCAAACTCTCCACCATGGCCAAGACAAAAGAGCTGTCCAAGGATGACAGGGGCAAGATTGTAGACCTACATAAGGCTGGAATGGGCTACAAGACTATCGCCAAGCAGCTTGGTGAGAAGGTGACAATGGTGCAATTATTTGCAAATGGAAGAAACACAAAATAACTGTCAATCTCCCTCAGTCTGGGGCTCCATGCAAGTTCTCACCTCGTGGAGTTTCAACGATCATGAGAATGGTGAGGAATCAGCCTCCTTCCCTCAGCCAGGGCATTGAAAATGGGTCGTGGATGGGTATTCCAGCATGGCAATGACCCAAAACATATGGCCAAGGCAACAAAGGAGTGGCTCAAGAAGCAGCACATTAAGGTCCTGGAGTGGCCTAGCCAGTCTCCAGACCTTAATCCCATAGAAAATCTGTGGAGGGAGCTGAAGGTTCAAGCTGCCAAACATCAGCCTCGAAACCTTAATGATGGAGAGTATCTGCAAAGAGAAGTGGGACAAAATCCCTCCTGAGATGTGTGCAAACGTGGTGGCCAACTACAAGAAATGTCTGACCTCTGTGATTGCCAACAAGGGTTTTGCCACCAAGTACTAAGTCATGTTTTGCAAAAGGGTCAAATGCTTATTTCACTCATTAAAATGCAAATCAATTTATCACTTTTTTCAAATGCGTTTTTCTGGACTTTGTTATTCTGTCTCTCACTGTTAAAATAAACCTACCATTAAAATTATAGACTGATCATTTCTTTGTCAGTGGGCAAAAGTACAAAATCAGCAGGGGATCAAATTATTTTTCCCTCACTGTAGTTTGGATAGCTACAGTGGATATAGAATGTCTACACACCTGTTAAAATGCCAGGTATTTGAGAGGTAAAAAAAATCAGACCAAGATAAATCACTCCAGATTTTTTTTCACCTTTAATATAACACAGGGGTCTTCACACTTGGCCCTTTTATGACTTGTGGACTTCAACTCCCAGAATTCTTCAGCCAGGCACGCTGGCTGAGGAATTCTGGGAGTTGAAGTCCACAAGTCATAAAAGGGCCAAGTTTGAAGACCCCTGATATAAGATGTACAAGTCAATTGAAAAACAAACTGAAATTGGTTAGTGGGGGGAAAAGTAAAAAACTAGAATAATGTGGCTGCATAAGTGTTCACACCCTCTTATAAGTAGGGATGTGGCTGTTTTCAGAATTAACCAATCACATTCAAACTGATGTTAAATAGTAGTACACACCTGCCATCAATTAAAGTGACTCTGATCAAGCCCATATACTGTAAAGTTCAGCTGTTCTAGTAGGATTTTTCTGACATGGCCTCTTACAGCAAAAGCCATGGTCTGCAAAGAGCTTACAAAGCATCAAAGGGGTCTCATTGTTGGAAGGTATCAGTCAGGAGAAGGGACACAGTGAAGACAGTCATCAACAAGTGGAGAAAATGTGGCACAACTGTGACATTACCAAGAACTGGATGTCCCTCCAAAATTGATGAAGAAACCTGGTCCAAGAGGCTGCTAAGAGGCCTACAGCAACATTAAAGGAGCTGCAGGAAGTTTTGGCAAGTACTGGTTGTGTACTACACATGACAACAATCTCCTGTATTCTTCATATGTCTAGGCTATGGGGTAGGGTAGCAAGATGGAAGCCTTTTCTTACAAAGAAAAATAACCAAGCCCAGCTACATTTTGCAAAAAACCTACATCAAGTCTGACAAAAGCATGTGGGAAAATGTGTTATGGTCTGATGAGACCAAGGTTGAACTTTTTGGCCATAATTCCAAAACGTATGGCACAAAAACGATAGTGCGCATCACCAAAAGTACACCATACCCAGTGAAGCATGGTGGTAGCAGCATTATGCTTTGGGGCTGCTTTTCTTCAGCTGAAACTGGGGCTTTAGTCAAGGTGAAGGTAATTATGAACAGTTCCAAATATCAGTCAATTTTGGCACAAAACCTTCAGGCCTCTGCTAAATTGATGAAGAGGAATTTCACCTTTCAACATAACAACCCAAAGCATACCTCCAAATTCACTAAAGAAGATCAAAGTTTTGGAGTGGCTCAGCCAGACCCTGGACCTGAATCCAAGCAAAAATCTGTGGGGTGACCTGAAGAGGGCTGTGCACAGTATGTTCCCTCACAATCTGACAGGTTTAAGGAAGAGTGGGCAAAGATTCCCAAGGCAAGATGTGCCATGCTGATAGGCTCCTACTCCAAAAGACTGAATGGTGTCATAAAATCAAAAGGTGCTTTCAACAAAATATTAGTTTAAGGGTGCGCACACTTATGCAACCACATTATTCTAGTTTTTTTATTTTTTCCCCACTAAACAATTTCAGTTTGTTTTTCAGTTGACTTGTACAGCTTATATGCCAGCAGTTCGGCAGTTCAAGTCTCACCAGCTCAAGGTTGAATCAGCCTTCCATCATTCCGAGGTCAGTAAAATGAGGACCCAGATTGTTGGGGGCAATATGCTGACTCTGTAATCCACTTAGGGCTGTAAAGCACTGTGAAGTGGTATATAAGCCTGCTATTGCAGTATAAGTTATATTAAAGGTGGAAAAAAATTGAAATTATTTATCTTGGTCTGATTCTTTTACATCTCAAAAACCTGGTGTGTTAATGGGTGTGTAGACTTTCTATATCCACTGTACATCCTTGGTCATCGATTCATGCTAGGGAGTGTCAAATAGCCACTCCTTTCCATCTCAGTCTGCATCTCTTGTTGCAGTTCCAGTTCCAGTGACCTCAAGGCATAGCTAACACATTACAGAAAGGAAGTACTTTCTCATTACATCTATTGTTTTATCTTTTCAAAAATATATATTTGAAGATGGAGCAGATTTGTCACTTATAAAAGTTAGTGACCAGTTTGGAGGATTTTCATGCATATGTGTTAGTCTTGTTCCTGAGTATAGACTTAAACATTCGCAGTTGGATCATGTCTAGTCAATGTGTGCTGTTGACCCAATGTCCTCCAGATATAGTATAATTTCCAGCATTGTTAATTAACATGCCTGTTCTAGGGTGGGATGTAAGTCATATTCTAAAGTTTTTTTTTTTTTCAAATATAAATTTTTTATTATTTTCATCATAAAAAAAAACACATCACAGATACATCACAATGTAAAAACCCCTACCCCCCACCCCCCACCCGGACTTCCCAAACCTAATCCCAGGATACTATTCAACTAAAAGTAAACTAGTATTAATATCCCTAACTCCACAAAATATTATTCTACATAAGTAGGTG
>NW_015388665.1:4043-10030 GCF_001527695.2 Protobothrops mucrosquamatus | reverse complement strand
TCTGTTTTTGATATATCGCCTTTATAGCTGTTTTAAATTGGTCTCCAAAGTTCATATAATCCAGCAATTTATTTAAAAACTGCCATTCCAATTTGTCGAAGGCCTTCTCCGCATCAAGAAAGATAAAGGCCGAAGGTATTTGATTATTCTTGTCCAAATATTCCAGTAGATTTACAATTTGCCTGATATTATTCTTCATATACCTCCCAGATATGAAACCAGTTTGATCATCATGTATATAATGTTGCAATATCTGCATCAATCTATTAGCCAAAATTTTTGCAAAAATTTTGTAATCCACATTCAAATATTCTAAAGTTTTTGTACTCATCTAAAAAGATCATCTTCAGAGGTAATATATACTCAACATGCTTCAAGATGGTGCTGCCGATAGCAGCCTCGGTGAAATGCTCTCTAATAGTTTTGATGTTTTTTTATTATTTTCTGTGACTCACTGCGGATTACATGCACAAAAGATCAGATTCTGAACATCAGGCAACAGATTCTGAACAACAGGCATCTTTCTAAGAATATTCCTCCTCCTGTCTACAAATTCAGAAGAAATTTTGACAGAAGGAACAGCAGCTCTTGGCAGCATGGCAAAACACAGACAAAGCAGAGAAGGAGAAGGAGGAGGGGCAAGAGAGTGGGAACTCTCCATAGACTGAGAAAGAGGGGTAAGAACTCTCCCTTCGCTCCATCTAACTAATCTTCACTCACTTGCAAATAAAATGGATGAACTGCTCATTTTAAATAGGATTAACTCAGACTTTTCCAACTCAGCAGCTCTCTGCTTCACAGAAACTTGGCTAAATGAATCAATAAATGATAACAGGTTGCAGATGTCAGGATTAAGAGCCCTGGTGGCACAGTGGTTAGAATGCAGTACTGCAAGCTACTTCTGCTGACTCCTGGCTGCCAGCAGTTTGGCAGTTCGAGTCTCACCAGCTCAAGGTAGACTCAGCCTTCCATCCTTCCGAGGTTGGTAAAATGAGGACCCAGATTGTTGGGGGCAATATGCTGACTCTGTAAACCACTTAGAGAGGGCTGTAAAGCACTGTAAAGTGGTATATAAGTCTAAGTGCTATTGCTATTTCAGATTCAAAGAGCAGACAGAGTTGCAGAAACATCCAATATAAAGAAGGGAGGGGGTATCTGTTTTTATATTAACAACCAATGGTGTAAAAATGGTACTGCACTAAAGAGATTTTGTGATGTGGACTTAGAAACACTATTCATTAATTGCATACCCTTTTATGCCCCACAAGAATTTTCTTTATATTAGTTGGGGTATATATACCACCCCATGCTTGCATAAACAATGCATTGCAAACCCTAGCTGACCAAATCCTGTGCACTGAACAGAGATATCCAGACTCCCTACTCATTATCTTAGTGGATTTAACAGTGCTAACCTAAGCCAGGAGCTGCCAAGATACACTCAGCATGTCAGCTGTCTCACTAGAGCAGGGGTGTCAAACTGCTGGCCCGCGGGCCGGTTTCATCATACCGGAGCCGCGCCCACCCCATTACCGGCAATGGTGAAAAAGCTCCGATACATCGTGTGATGTCACGTGACGTCGTGAGTTTGACATGCCTGCACTAGAGGCAAGAATATTTTAGACCTCTGCTACTCAACATTAATAGATGCTTATTGCTCTCTACCAAGAGTGGCTGTGGGCCACTCTGATCATTGTATGATTCACCTTGCGCATATACAATAACAGTAAACCTTGGCTCACAGCTAAGCTCAAGCAGCTACATCATGCCAAAGAAAGTCTACAGGAAAGGAGATAGAAATGCTGTACAATCAGGCCAGGAATGTATTAACAAGGGAGATCAGGGCAGCAAAGAGAAGCTACTCTGAAAAGCTGAGGAATCAGCTGTCAGCAAATGAACCAGCAAATGTGTGGAAAAGCCTGAAAAATATCATTGGCTACAGCAGACCTCCCTCCCTTTACTGAAGAGAATCAGCAACTGGCAAATGACCTGAACGTGTTCTACTATAGGTTTGAGAGGAAATCACTGTCAACTATCGCTTCCCTCCCCATCTCAGATACACCAACAGTAGCCAATTCTCCAACACCTGACTCCATTCCTCTGGGCCCCCCACCTCTGGTGATCCTAAAAAAAGAGGTGCCAGGTCTATTTCACAGACAAAGGACTGGAAAAGCACCAGGCCCAGACAGGGTAACTACTTCTTGCTTTAAAGTCTGTGCTGATCAACTGGCCCCCATCTTCACCTGCATCTTTAATAAATCACTGGATATGTGTTATGTCCCTTCTTGCTTCAAACACTCTACTATCATCCCAGTGCCCAAGCAACCCTCCATCAAGGAGCTGAATGACTACAGACCAGTTGCTCTGACATCTGTAGTTATGAAAACCTTTGAAAGGTTAGTGCTGGCCCACCTGAAAATCATCACAAATCCACTGCTAGACCTGTTGCAATTGTCCTACCGCACAAATAGATCGGCAGATGATGCTGTTAACGTGGCACTGCACTACATCTTACAACATCTTGAATCCCCAAGGACCTATGCAAGGGTTCTTTTTGTAGACTTCAGCTCTGCATTCGATACCATATTTCCAGAAATTCTTCACTCTAAACTGACTCAGTTAGCTGTGCCTGAACACACTTTTAGGTGGATTATAAGCTTTCTAACAGAAAGCAGCAGGTGAAGCTAGGTAAAATCACATCAAATATCCGTTCAATTAGCACACATGTTCCCCAGGGCTGTGTGCTCTCTCCATTACTCTTTTTGCTCTATACCAATGACTACGTCTCAAAGGATCCCCCTGTTAAAGTACTGAAGTTTTCAGATGATACAACTGTCATTGGTCATTGAAGGTTGAACAACTGGCCCTGTGGTGCAGCCAAAACAATCTGGAGCTGGCCACACTTAAAACTGTAGAGATGATAGTGGATTTTAGGAAGAGCCCTCCTATTCTACCACCTCTTATTATATTAGACGACACAGTATCAACAGTAGAGACCTTCAAGTTTTTGGGTTCTATAATCTCCCAGGACTTGAAATGGACATGTAACATTAGAAACATCATTAAAAAGGCACAACAAAGAATGTATTTCCTGAGTCAACTCAGAAAGCTCAGACTGCCCAAGGAGCTGCTGATACAGTTCTACAGAGGAATTATTGAATCTGTCATCTGTACTTTTATAACTGCCTGGTTTAGTACAGCAACCAAACAAGACAGGTACAGACTTCAACGGATAGTTAGGACTGCAGAAAAAGCAATTGCAACCAGCCTGCCTTCCATTGAGGACCTGTATACTGCACGAGTCAGAAAGAGGGCTGAAAAAATTTCTAGAGACCCCTCACATCCTGGACATAAACCGTTTCAATTCCTCCCCTCAGGATGCTGCTATAGGGCATTGCACACCAAAACAACTAGACACAAAGACATTTTTTCCCTCAGGCCATCACTCTGCTGAACACCTAATTCTCACAGCACTGTCTTATGTCTAAGGATATTTCCCCATATAGTAGGGCTGTATTACTGTTACTCTTCTCATCTTTCCCATTACCTTCTACTATTGGTATCTTATATTACTTTGTTGTTTGTATGTACAACTCAACGATTAAATGGTTTCAAAACAAATATTTATTCCAGGAATCCTTAGCAGAACTTACTATTCTGAAGATGCTTCCGGATGTTACATTTGTCCATTTTACGTAGGTAAAAACAGTAATTCCTTCATATCAGCTCTAGCGTGGTTACAGACGATGTCCCTGCATGCTCCCCAATGCTGGTTTTACACAAAAGCATTCTTTCACAAGCTGGCACATAGCCAGGATATCCTGTGATGAACTTAGTGGCCCCTCCCACTGACTTGATGAATATAGGATTCACTAAACAGCTAAACTACATTACCCTTAAGCCATCTCTTAAGGAGACAGCGCTTAACCCTTTAAATGCCAAACATTCTTACATACAGTTCTCATCTAACTGGCTGGTCCAGCACACTCCCTGCTTGGAAATATAAATTTACACTATTAACTAACTAAAATAGGCAAAAAATATAGCATTAAAGCATGCAATTCTCATTACTGACTGACCATTAACTAAAATAGGCAAAACATGGTATCAAAACATGCATAACTATACAGTAAATACAAAACATGCACAACTATAACAGAGATAAACAAGGTGTTACATCAAACAATGCAATCATGAGGTACACAATATACATAGTTTGAGGATCAAACTTCCAGTTTGGTCTTCTTCAGCAACGGGACCAAGTGGATGATTGGCCTGGTGTAAAGCCTTTTCACGAGAGTCTTTGAGTCACGATCTGACTCATGTGGCTTCATGATCTGGACCTCAACTTGGCGAACTAGTCCAGTGATGGCGAACCTTTTAGAGACCGAGTGCCCAAACTGCGATCCAAAACCCACTTATTTATCGCAAAGTGCCAGGGCTGCATCAGCACTGTGGTGCCCTCAGGGGGGCGTGGCCCACTGGGTGGGCGTGGCTGCACTGGTCCTGGCAGACTGGGTGAGCATGGCCAGGGCCAGGGCAGGGGGGCCAGTCCCTCGCCATTTCCGGGGCATCCCCGGAGGGCCAACAGCGCTTGCTCGCTCACTTCCTGCCGTCGCTTCCAAACGTCACGTGGTCGCTACTCTGGTGAACTCTGCTGGGGCAACGGCACGTGCCCGCAGAGAGGGCTCTGAGTGCCGCCTCTGGCACGCGTGCCATAGGTTCGCCACCACTGAACTAGTCCATCAGAAATGGGTGGGGCCCGATGCACAAGTCCCATGGACCAATAGTTCTGGTATGTGCCCTTGTCTCTCAGCAAGACAAGGTCTCCTTCCTGTAGGAGAAACTGGAACCAAGGGAACTTCTGGATCAGAAAAACTGGAACCCAAAAATTCTCAGGAACAAAGGAATCTGGAACCACAGGATAAACAAAGGAACCTGGATCCACAGGATACTCAGGAACAGAAGAAGCTGGAACCACAGGATACTCAGGAACCGAAGGAGCTGAAACCACAGGAAACTCAGGAACCGAAGGAGCTGGAACCACAGGATACTCAGGAACCAAAGGATCTGGAACCACCGGATACTCAGGAACCAAAGGATCTGGAACAACCGGTGGAGCATTGATGATGGCTGCTACTGTTGTCATGAGGGTAGTGAGGACCTCATGTGTGGGCGTGGGTGTCTTTGTCAACATAGAGTCCATGATTTTGCGGGGTACGCCAATCATGCGCTCCCACGCTTCTCCCATGTGGGCTGCATGGGGAGGGTAATTTTTGGCTTTCAGGCATTTGTCAATCACTGGGTCATGACAAATACCTTCAATAGTCTGTAAGTCCTTGCAGGCTCCTACAAAGTTAGTTCTTTGGATGCTAAGACAAGTGATCAGGATGATCAATACTATGCCCAATCTCAGGGGTCTCCGTTTAGAGGAGCGTTCGAAGCGGGCTGGTTCTAGGAATTGGCTAGAAGGAGGTTTCTCTGTCTCTTTGCCCATTATGGACAAGCAGATGGTCTGGACGGTTGTTTTCTCATCCTGTCTGAGAAATTTGCTGAGTGCCTGAGGTTGAACGTTGGCATGTTGATCTGGAGCTAGAAGCGTATAGCGTTTTGGTCTCTGTGGCATCAGGCTGTCTGGACAAGCCAAGAACTCAGTACCTTTTAGCCAGATCAATTCTGTCAACTGCGATGCAAGGGTGGACCGCTTAGCTCGGTCCACAAGGTTCTTATCTGTTGGCACATGTTGCCATTGTTCAGGGCTTAAAGATGTTTCAATCTTTTCTACTCTATTATTTCACGTTTTGGGGACCTTTCAGGGCGCAAGGAGCCTGGAGGGCTCGGCGGACTAGAGGGGAAGTCCAGAGTGCAGCGTAGTGAAAGGCGATCACTTGCTGCAAAGAAGGACACCCCTGTCAAACCAACGTGAAAGTGTCTGTCATCGTGCTATGGCGGACCCGAGGCTGCGATGATCCAGAGAGCACAGGGAA
>NW_015388665.1:0-1882 GCF_001527695.2 Protobothrops mucrosquamatus | reverse complement strand
GTTTGCTTCTTCACATATGTCAAGCAATAACATCCAATGTTAGCAGACTTGACAAAATTAATATCAATAAACGTTAACGGACTAAATGCAGTGACAAAAAGGAGACAAATATTAACAAAGCTAAGTAAACAAAAGATAGACATAGTTTGCCTCCAGGAGGTACACATTCGAAAACAGGATGAAAGATATTTAGAGTATAAAAAGTTAGGGACACTTTATACAGCACTAGCAGAGAAGAAGAAGAAAGGGGTGGTGGTATATATTAAGGAAGGGATAAAGGCTAATCTAATTTATGCTGATCCAAAAGGAAGAACCCTAATGATGGAAATAAAATGAGGGCATACTCAAATCTTGTTGGTAGTTGTTTATGCGCCTAATAAAATTCAGGGGGAGTATTATAAGAAATTGCATGAAAAGATAATTGTAACAGGACATAGGAATATATGCATAGTAGGTGATTATAATGGGATAGTAGATATCCAAAAAGATTATGTAAGCGATAAAACTAACAAGAATAGAAGAAATATATTACCAAAAACATTTTTAGAATGATAGATGAACTAAATTTGATAGATATGTGGAGAACCCTACATCCAAAAGAAAATAAATGTACATTTTATTCCAACCCCCATGCATCCTGGTCTAGAATTGATATGCTGTGGATGAATAAGGAATTAGCTATAGAAATTGAAAAGATTGAGATCTCCCCAAATACGTGGGCAGACCATAATCCCCTTGAGATAAAATGGAGAGGTCAAAGGGGAAAATTCAAAAGATGGACACTAAACCCCCAAATCTTAAAAGAAAAGGAATATATTGAAAGGATAACGAAGGAATTGACATTATTTTTTAAAGAAAATAAAAAACAACACACTTCATTAACAAACTTATGGGATACTATGAAAGCTTATATAAGGGGAATAACAATAGCTTATATGGCAAAGAAAAATAAGGAAAAATGGAAGCAGCATAATATTCTAAAGGAAGAAATTGGAAAATTGGAGAATCAACTTCAGACAAAACCAGGAGATGAATTAGTTAAAGAAACTTTGACACTTGACAGACATAAATTAAACATACTAGAACAAGCAGAGATTGCAAGAAATTTAAAATTTCCTAAACAATTTTTTTTGAACATGCCAATAAAACTGGAAGATGGTTGGCTTACCAATTGAAGAAGGAAAAAGAAGGACAGATTATCCAACAATTATATGATGAGATGGGGACCCTACAAAATAATGAAGAAGAAAAAAAGAAAATTGTACAAAACTATTATGTGAACTTTTATGAACAAAATGAAATAGCAATGGATAAAATTGACAACTATTTGTTGGAAGAAGGGATTATACCACTAGAGGAGGGGAAAAGGGCAATGCTAAACAGAGAAATAACGCTAGAAGAATTGAGAGGGGCAATTTTAAGACTTAAGAATAATAAGACACCAGGACCGGACGGCCTCCCAGGGGAAATTTATAAAAATATGAGTGAGATTATAGAACCAATATTGTTGGAAATATGTAACGAAGCTCTACATGAAGCGAAAATACCGGAATCGTGGAGGGAGTCATATATCACTTTAATTTCGAAAGAAGGTACAGATAAAAATCAAATCAGTAATTACAGACCAATATCCCTCTTAAATGCAGACTACAAAATATTTATGAATATAATAGCAGATAGATCGAAAAGAGTATTGAATGAGATAATACACCCGGATCAAAATGGCTTCCTTCCAAATAGACAAATAAGAGATAATACAAGAATAATAGTAGACATATTGGAGTATTATGAAGCCCACCCAGAGAAACAAGCGGCCCTTGTTTTTCTGGATGCTCAAAAGGCCTTTGATAATCTAAATTGGCAATTCATGATTAGGCAAATT
>NW_015388664.1:155801-181749 GCF_001527695.2 Protobothrops mucrosquamatus | reverse complement strand
AACTTGCACTCAGAACTTCAGGAGTTAAGTTGCCCACTGATTAATTGTTCTCACTGTTAGGAAATTTCTCCTCCTTTCTAGGTTGGTTTTCTCCTTGATTAGCTTCCATCCATTGTTTCTTGTCCTGTCTGAATAGGTTGACCCCCCTTCTTTGTGGCAGCCCCTCAAATATTGGAAGATTGCTATCATGTCACCCCTAGTCCTTCTCTTTATTAAAATAGACATGCCCAATTCCTGCAACCGATCTTCATATGTTTTAGCCTCCAGTCCCCTAAACATCTTTGTTGCTCTTCTCTGCACTCTTTCCAGAGTCTCAACGTCTTTTTAATATTGTGCCAACAAAGCTGGATGCAATATTTCAAGTGTGGTCTTACCAAGGCATTATAAAGTGGTATTAACACAACCTAACCAGGACACCAATCATGAAGCTACTCCAGTATTGGCAATGTACCTTTTTCATGTTTAAAAAGGAAATTTATGACCAAATAAAAGGGATACCCAACATCAGAAGTCATTGCAGAAACAATGGGCCGTTATGTATATTTCATCAAATGAAATGCACTAGAAGGCTTTCATAAGCAATAAACATGAGCCAGCAGTGCACGGCAGCAGCTAAAAAAGCCAACACAGTCCTAGGCTACATTAATAGAGGGGTAGAATCAAAATCATGTCAAGTGTTAATGCCACCGCATTAAAAAAAAAAGATGTTGAGACTCTGGAAAGAGTGCAGAGAAGAGCAACAAAGAGGATCAGGGAACTGGAGGCTAAAACATATAAGGAACGGTTACAGGAACTGTGTATGGCTAGTCTAGAGAAAAGAAGGACCAGGGTTGACATGATATCACTCTTCCAATGTTTGAGGGGCTGCCACAATCTATTCTCCAAAGCACCTGAAGGCAGGACAAGAAGTAACAGATGGAAACTAACCCAGGACAGAAGCAATCTAGAACAACTAAGGAGAAATTTCCTGACAGTCAGTGGAACAGTTTGCCTCCAGTGCTCCATCACTGGAGGTTTTTAAGAAGAGACTGGACAATCGTTTGTCTGGAATAGTATAAGATTTCTTGCTTAAGCAGGGGGTTGGACTAGAAGTCCTCTGAGGTCCTTTCTGTTATTCTGTTCTTTTGAGAGACAAGGGAGACAGCCTGGCTGGACCCAGCCTTTCCTATCTTCACACAACCTTTGCAGACCAGGCTGGGTTAGGTCTCCTAGGTCTGTCAGCTGCTGATTGCTCATGCTCTGTGTTTGCCAGAGAAAGTCACCCATCCACCCCCACATCTTTGCATGCATCAGCCGAACAGCCAATCTCCCGTGCATGGATACTTCTCATCCTGTTTGGGTGAGTAAAAGCAGAGCAATCAAAGCAGAGGCATCCAAAATGTTGGGGTGGGGTGGGGAACCGAAGGACCCCTCTCTTGACTAGCGTGCACTCAGAACTGGGACAGGGCTGACCCCACCCTACAGTTGCAGACACAAGGGTGGCTGCTTCACCCCCTGGATCCAGGCAGTTCCTGGAGAACTGCCTTAAACAGCTCAAACTTGAGATTGCAAGGATTTCGAACGACAACTTAAACACCTTAAACGGCAGAGGAATCTAGATGCACACACACACACACACCCCAACAGCCTGCAATCATTCCTGCAAACACCAACAACCATTCGCCTGCACTTTTAGCTCTGCCACCCAAATCATGTGCAGAGAGACTCACGCTGAGCAATTCGGAGAAGACGGTTCAACAGCTGAGAGTTCCTTGCACTGAACGCAGCATGTAGCCCACGGCTCCGGTGCATTGTTTTGAAGACAACCTCCTCCCCCACAACCCAGCAATCTAACCCTTGGCTGGACTTTGCCAACAGCTCCCCAAACTCACCCGCCTTGCCAGTGGGCTTGGAAGGTTCACGGCGCCCCCAGGACGGCGGGGGTCCGCTTGCTGACGGAGGAGACAAGGAAGCCTTTGTCGTGCCGGGAAAGAGTTCAATAAATGCTCAGACGAGGCCATCCACTATCGCGCAGCCTCCCTTCCCTGCCTGTTCACCGGCGGCACGGCAGCCAGCAACTTCGGGTTTCTGGGCACTGGCAAGGCACGGCACACGGGTGGAGCAGGCGAAGCTGTGGGGACCACAGGAGGGGAGTGGTCTGGGCCACTCGCTGGGCAAGTAAGGCAGAGTCAGGTGCCATCAGAAGCCCTGCTCTTCACAACCTCAAGAGTGCAGGGCTGGGGAACAAGCGCCAGGCCCCTGCAAGCCGAGAGGCACACTGGATATTTTGCAGTGTGCCAATCTCTCGTGGCAATGGCGAAGGAGTCCCTAAATGGCACAGCTCCACTGGCTTCCTCAGCTCTCCTCTCGGGCCCTTCCAGCCGTGCCTAGAAAACTCCCCCTGGAACGGATCCTTGAGGTCATCCAGCCCAACCCTCTGCTTGGCGCAGGAATTCTCGTTGAAATGCCTCTGCTTGGATGAGGGGTGGTCTGCTACATCTTGCACAGAACGCTGGTCATCCCCCTGCTAACAAGCCCATATTACTGATGGCTAGGGATGATGTACGTTGCAGTCCAAGACATGTGGAGAGGGCAGATGGGGAAGCTGGGGCAAAATGTGCCAAGGAGCTGTAAGCAGACATTTTGGCACTCGGGCAAGATGTCCGTCCATCCAGGCCGCATACCGAGGACTGCTAGCAGGATCTGACTCACTAAATCAGGGGTCTTCAAACTTGGCAACTTTAAGACTTGTGGACTTCAACTCCCAGTATTCCTCAGCCAGCCTAGGTTAAGGAACATTGGTACAGAACAGGAGTCTTCAAACTTGGCAACTTTAAGACTTGTGGACTGGCTGAGGAATTCTGGGAGTTGAAGTCCACAGGTCATGAAAGGGCCATGTTTGAAGACCCCTGCACATAAGTCCTTGGCTTATGACCACAGCTGAGCCCAAAATTTCTGTTGCTAGGTGAAACATTTGTTAAGTGAGTCCTGCCCCATTTCACGACCTTTCCTGACACAGATGTGGAGGGAATTTCCGCCGTTGTTAAATTAATCAAATTGCTGTTAAGTGAATCCGACTTCCCCATTGACTTTGCTTGTCAGAAGGTCATAAAAAGGGATCCTGTGACCCCATGACCTCTGCAGCCAGTTGCCAAACCTCTGAATTTTGATCACGTGACCAGGCGGATGCTACAACGGTTATTAAGTTTGAAAACTGGTCACAAGTCATATTTTTCAGGGCCGTTGTAACTTTGAACGGTCACTAAACGAACTGTTGTAAGTCGAGGATTTACCTGTACTGTTGGTCCCTAGTTTCTCCTGTTGTGAGACGTTTCTTAGAAGGATGCAGACATTACAGGCAGTCCTCGACTTACAATTGGGCCCTGGTAAATCAAGACAGTTGTTTCAGCGAATAGCGCCCAATTTCACAACCATTTTTGCCAAAGTTGTTAAGCAAATCACTGCAGTGAAGCCCATCACACCGTCTTTAAACGAATCCAGGCTCCGCCATTAACTTTGTCTGTTGGAAGCCAGCTGTGAAAGTTGTTATGTACTGTACTGTAGATATGCAAGCCATTGACCCCCCCCGCCCATTGTGGAGAAACTAAGTGGGCATTTCCTGTCAAGCTGAGGCTAGCCAACCGTTTTGGCGGGAACATTCATATTTGGGCGGGAGATTCTAGGCAGGTAATTGGATGAACACCTGAGGTCTTAAGTGTAGAAGTACCGGCCATTACCAGTCGCTCGGCCAGTTCTGTTTTTGTTACAATAAAGCAATAACAACAACAACAACAACAACAACAATAATAATAATAATAATAAAGTTGGAAGGGACTTTGGAGGTCATCTAGTCCAACCCACTGCTCATGCAGGAAACCCTACACTATTTCGGACAAATGGCTGTCCAGTCTCTTCTTAAAAACTTCCAGTGTTGGAGCATTCACCGCTTCTGGAGGCAGGTTGTTCCATTGGTTAATTGTTCTCACTGTCAGGAAGTTTCTCCTTAGTTCTAGGTTGCTTCTCTCCTTGATTGGTTTCCATCCATTGCTTCTTGTCCTGCCTTCAGGCACTTTGGAGAATAGCTTGACTCCCTCTTCTTTGGGGCAGCCTCTGAGATATTGGAAGGCTGCTATCATGTCCCCCCTCGTCCTTCTCTTCGTTAAACTAGACATACCCAATTCCAGCAGCCGTTCCTTATATGCTTTAGCCTCCAGTCCCCTAATCATCTTTGTTGCTCTTCTCTGTACTCTTTCTAGAGTCTCAGCCTCTTCTTTACATCGTGGTGACCAAAACTAGATGCAGTATTCCAAGTGTGGCCCTATACTATGACACTGTGTCGCTCCCTGCCTATCGAAGTAACCCACTACATAAAAGAAGTCACAAATGGCGATCGCGTGACTGCGAGACACTGCAACCCCCACAAACACATATTGGTTGCCAAGTGCCCCAGTTTTGATCACCTCACTTTGGGAACGTGGCAACGGTTGCCAGTGTTATGATTGCAAGTCAATGTTCTTCATTGTTGTTGTTAACTTCGAACGCTCGCTAAACAAATATTTGTAACTGGAGGACTTCCTGTACGCACAATCCAGCCAGGCGCAGAGGCTCACAATCAATAAAAACAGGTCAAAAGTGATGAAGTGGCACAGCACAACCGCACCATACCAAGTGAACTCCTGGGTGAAGCCTGCCCCGGCCTGGAGCCGGTTGATGGATCTGCAACCCAACCCCAGCAAGCTTTTTTTGGAAACGGCCCAGAAAATGCATGGAAGCTGAACTGTACTGGTCAAGCTGGGCAGCTGGTCTTTCGGTTGTTAATCCCCAAAATGCCATTTATTACAGCTTTCGGTTGCTTCACAATGCTCTCGCCCACTCGGCTGGGTCGCTGGATGGTTTCAGGTCACCAACTTAGTTAATTGCTGCTTTTATCCATTATTTGGGCACAAAGTCGTATTTTGTTTATTCCCCTGAGTTGTTTACAGCGGCTGACGTTGATGGAATCCTCTTGGCCCGTGTTGGAAACTGCCCGAGAATGAAATGCCGGGGTTAAATCCAATGGAAGAAGGGTTAAGGACTCCAGACGTTTTTCTTTTGGACTGGCTAGGCGAAGTTCAGAATGACAGAATTGGGAGGGATTTTGGAGGTCATCTAGTCCAACCCCTTGGTCGAGCAGAAGAGTCTATACCAGGGGTAGGCAACCTGGGCTCTTTTATGACTCGTGGACTTCAACACCCAGAATTCCTGAGCCAACGTGGCTCAGCTTGGAAACCTCTCCCTTTCCCCTCAGCATGGCTGGCTCAGGAATTCTGGGAGTTGAAGTCCACCAGTCATAAAAGAGCCACAGTTGCCTACCCCTGTCCTATACCATTCCGGACAAACGGCTGACCAGTCTCTTCCTGAAAACTTCCAGTGATGGAGCACCTATAACTTCATTCCACTGATTAATTAACAGAATACCAGTGTTGGAAGGGACCTTGAAGGTCTTCTAGTCCAACCCCCTGCTTAAATAATAGACCTTATCCCATTCCTGACAAATGGCTGTCCAGTCTTTTCTTGAAAACCTCCAGTGATGGGGCACCCACAACTTCTGGGGCAAGTTGTTCCACTGGTTAATTGGTCTCACTGTCAACAAGTTTCTCCTTAGTTCCAGGTTGCTTCTCTCCTTGATTAGTTTCCATCCGTTGCTTCTTGCCCTGCCTTCAAGTGGTTTGGAGAACAAGTGGATCCCCCTCTTCTTTGGGGCAGCCCCTGAGATACTGGAACACTGCTATCATGTCCCCCCCTAGACCTTCTCTTCATTAAACTGGACACACCAAATTCCTGCAACTGTTGGTTAGCTCTCCTTCTCTGGCCAACTCAGCTCCAAAGACAGAACGGCCCTCATCCACACACTGGTCATGTTTACATCCACAGATCCAGGTTAAAGCAGGTAAGGAGAAAAATTAGCAGCATTTAAGGCACCTGGTTTCCACACACCCTTTTTGGAATGTGTTTGCCTGCAGAAGATCAAGCTGTTTCAAGGGTCAGAGAACATAGAGTCCAAGGGCTGGAAGGGACCTTGGAGGTCTTCTAGTCCAACTCCCTCCTCCAGGCAGGAGACATTTTTCCATCACAGTCAAATGAAGTTGTCCAGTCTATTTTTGAAAACTTCCAGAGAAGAGATTCCTGTCTTAGACAGGGGGTTAGACTAGAAGACCTCCAGGATTTTATGACCCTATCCTTAGATGAGCAGGCTTTCTCAGGCCAGCCGGGGTCTCAGCTTGCTATATTTAGCCTCTCCTCCTTTGAAGACTCATAAAAAAAGTCCAGACCTCCCAGCAGACAAGGGCATTACGACAAAATCAATAGCAATCTCGGCAGTTAAGTTCAGCCTCAGATGGTACACAGTGAGGTTTTGAAAAGTCAGCCCTACGTCTAGTTCCCCAGAATTCTTTTTCTTTTTTTCCTTTCTTTCTTTCTTTCTTTCTTTCTTTCTTTCTTTCTTTCTTTCTTTCTTTCTTTCTTTCTTTCTTTCTCTTTCTCTCTCTTTCTTTCTCTTTCTTTCTTTCTCTTTTTCTTTCTTTTCTTTCTTTCCTTCTTTCCTTTCTTTCTTTCCTCCCCCTCTCCCTCCTTCCTTCTTTCTCTTTCTCTTTCTCACATCTTTCTTTTATCTTTCTCATATATGTCTATCATCTGTCTCTTTATCATTGTAAGCCACCTAGAGTAGCCCCATGGTGAAATAGGTGGCAAATAAATTTAACAAATATATAAAATAAATATCTCTACCTCTCTCATCTCTCTCTCTCATTTACAGTATCTGTCTGTCTGTCTATCATGTACAATATCTATCCACAATGTCTATCTGTATGATCATTTATCTGTTTAAATTTGTCATGTATTTAAATTTATTACATAATTATATATATGCGTACGTGCTTAGAGTCTGCCCCAAACAACAAGATGGGTAGTATATTAGATAGATAGATAGATAGATAGATAGATAGATAGATAGATAGATAGATAGATAAACAGACAGATAGATGATAGATAAATGGATAGATAGATAGACAGATAGATGATAGATAAATGGATAGATAGATGATATATAGATAGATAGATAGATAGATAGATAGATAGATAGATAGATAGATAAACAGATAGACAGATAGATGATAGATAAATGGATAGATAGATGATATAGATAATAGATAGATAGATAGATAGATAGATAGATGGATGGATGGATGGATGGATGGATGGATGGATGGATGGATGGATGGATGGATGGACGGATGGACGGATGGATGGATTGGGCCCGTCTGCTCTCTCAACCCAGCCCATCTCACAGGGTTATGGTGGGAAAAGGAGGAATAAGGAGTATTGGTATGTTCGTCTGAAAAAAGCAGGATAAAAATCTTTTTTTTAAAAAAAGGCAAAATTTTGGAACACACTGCATAAATGTTTTCCTAACTCAAAAATTGAAGCTTGACTCCAAGACCCCCATCTCTGTCCCACCTCTGGGGATGCCCAGAGAATTCTGCTCCTTCTCTTGTTTCCCTAAATTGCCATTGCATTTTTCTGCCCAGAAAAACCCTAGACATTTTTAGAAATGCATAACTTCGTACCGTTTATTAATAGCATAACATAATTCAGTCAAACTGGATGCCTGGAACTCGCCCAAGAACAATCTCCTATAAGTTGTCGTTTCCTTTTCTTGTGTGTGTGTGTGTGTGTGGCTAGTTATTCGCTCAGATCCTGATCTGACAATTCCTGTCTTAACACTTTGGTGTTTTCATTCCTTTTTCTTCCCAAACTAAACAACGCAAGGAAAGCGTACACCACTCCATCCAGTTATATCGTGTAAATATTTACAAGCAGTCCAATAAAAACGAATTTCCAGTAAAAGCTCTGAATAAGTCTGGATGCAGAACATGTAAGCAACAATAAGTGCACTCAGTCTTCCGTCCTTCCCAGGTCGGTAAAATGAGGGCCCAGATTGTTGGGGGGGGGGAATGAGGACCCAGATTGATGGGCAAAGGATACTGACATTGTAAACTGCTTAGAGAGGGCTGTAAAGCACTATGAAGCGATAAAGGTAATCCTCGACTTACAACAGTTCATTAGTGATCGTTCAAAGTTACAACGGCATGGAAAAAAGCAACTTATGAGCCTTTTTCACACTTAGGGCCGTTGCAGCATCCCCAGGGTCACGTGGTTTACATTCCGACGCTTGGCAACTGGTTCAGATTTATGACCTTTGCTGTGCCCCACAGTCATGTGATCCCCTTTTGCGACCTTCTGACAAGCAAAGTTCATGGGGAAGCCAGATTCACTTAACAACCGTGTTACTACTTTAACAACTAGAACCGATTCCCTTAACTAATGTGGCAAGGAAAGTTGTAAAATGGGGCAAAACACACTTAACAAATGCCTCACTTAACATACATTTTGGGCTCAATTGTGGTCCTAAACTGAGGACTATCTCTATAAGTCTAAGTGCTATTGCTATTTCTACGGCCCTCCCAAGAGAAGAGCAACAAGGATGATTAGGGGGCTGGAGGCTAAAACATATGAAGAACGGTTGCAAGAACTGGGTATGGCCAGTCTAGAGAAAAGAAGGACTAGGGCAGTGATGACGAACCTTTTAGAGACCGCCACAAAACTGCCCCGTCCCCTGGCCCGCTCCCATCCCACCACCTCCCCTGCCCGCTCTGCACCGTCCCACCTGCCCCCGCCCCCCCCTTGCAGGGCCACCCACCGCCTCCACGGCCCGCCACAGATCGCCCAGTGGCCCTACAGCGCCATGACAGCCACACCCTCTGCCCGCGTCCTGCAGCATCATCTCCATGCGACAGGGCATGAAGGCAGAGTCTTGTCCCTGCTGCTTGTCTGCCATATGCTTGGCTGCACTGCTCTGTGCGGGCTGCGCCTGGGGGCGACTCTCCTCTGGGGGGGCTGCTGGTGAGGAGGGGGCCAGGGGGGAGGCGGGGCTGGGGCGACAGTGTACGTGCCCACAGAGAGGGCTCCGAGTGTTGCCTCTGGCACGCGTGCCATAGATTTGCCACCACTGGACTAGGGGGGACATGATAGCAGCAATCCAGCATTTGAGGTGCTGCCACAAAGAAGGGGGGGGGGGTCAACCTATTCCTCAAAGCACCTGAAGGCAGGACAAGAAGGAATGGACGGAAACACATCAAGGGGAGAGAAGCAACCTGGAACTAAGGAGAAATTTCCTATCATTGAGAGCAACTAATCAGTGGAACGACTTGCCTTCAGAAGTTGTGGATGCTCCAACACTGGAGGCTTTTAAAAAGAGATTGGAGAATGTGTAAGTTGAGGACTATCTATAGTCCTTAATCCTCCAATGGCTGTCCAGACAAAACAAAGTTGGTACATTACGGGGAGTTCTGAATATGCAACTATTTGTTTAGTGACCGTTCAAAGTTACAACGGCACTGAAAAAAGCGAGCTATGATCATTTTTCACATGTACGGCCTTTGCAGCATCCCCATAGTCACGTAATGAAAATTCAGACGCTTGGCAACTGACTTATATTTATGACGGTTGAGGTGTCCCGGGGTCACGTGATCTCCTCTTGTGACCTTCTGACAAGCCAAGCCAATGGGGAAAGTCAGATTCACTGAACAACTGTGTCACTAACTGAACAACAACGGCGAATCACTTAACTGTGGTTGAGAAAGGTTGTAAAATGGAGCAAAATTCACTTAACCTCTGTCTCGTTTAGCAATGGGAGTTATGGGCTCAGTTGTGGTCGTAAGTCAAGGACTACTGCTATCATGTCCCCCCTAGTGCTTCTTTTCTCTAGACTGGCCATACCCAAATCCTGCAGTCGTTCTTCATATGTTTTAGTCTCCAGGCCTTGGATCATCTTGTTTGCTCTTCTCTGCACTTTTTCCAAAGTCTCAACATTTTTCCAAAGTCTCAACATTTTTCGTAATGTGGTGACCAAAACTGGACGCAGCCACTCTGTCGGGATGTAAAGAGTCCACCACAGGTCTCTTTAGAGATGCCCCTTCATTGTGGCACATGGGAACAGGCAATCTCCTGCTCTGCTCTGTGGGTGTGTATATGTGTGTGTGTTAAATTTCCCTTCCCCCTGAAAAATCTGCAAAGTGCATTTCTTTCGCCAGGATATAATCATTCATCAATTTCCTTTTATGCTTTAACTGTTTATCCTCTATTTTCTACATTTCATTAGCTGCCCGGAGTATTCACCAGGGTAAGAGGGGGAAAAAAGTAAAGCAAATAAGTAATAAATAAAGGTAACCTTGATGTCGGGCACAGATTGCCTTTGAGGATGACGGGCCTCGCACTCGCCACAGGAATGTTCCTTAATTCCCAGGAGCCCCGAGCAAGTTGCCTGCTCTTTTCCTCCCTCTAGGAAGGAAGACTAAGCTCAGCTAGTGGAAGGAAAAATAAACAGGCTTGCAAGAGGTGTTGACAGTTTCTCAATCCGTCAGAGGCAACCTGACCCAATCACAAGGTTTTCCAAGACTTTTCTTCTCAAGGATGAAGAACGTATTTGACATACGAAGAATAGTTGCAGGAACTAGGTATATCTAGTCCAGGGGTCTGCAACCTTGAACACTCAAAGAGCCACTTGGACCCATTTCCCAGAGAAAAGAAAACACTGGGAGCCAAGCACACAAGGGATAGGGAGCTTGATTAAAGAGTTTAATTAAAAAGAAAGAAGCTACTGTGCATCTCTCTCTCTCTCTCTCTTTCCTCTCCCCCTCTCTCTTTCCTCTCCCTCTCTTTTCTTTCTCTCCCTCTCTCTCTCTCTCTTTCCTCTCCCTCTCTCTTTCCTCTCCCTCTCTCTTTCCTCTCCCTCTCTCCATCTCTTTCTCTCTTTCTCTTTCCTCTCTCTTTCTCTCTCTCTCTCTTTCCTCTCTCTCTCCTCTCTTTCTCTCCCCCCTCTCTCTTTCTCTCTGCTTCTCTTTCCTCTCCCTCTCTCTTTCTTTCTCTTTTGTCTCTCTCTTTTCTTTCTCTCTCTCTCTCTGTCTCCCCTCTCTCCGATATTCTGCTCACCTGGCAAGCTGGCTTCAGGCTCTTCTCCAACAAGCTGACACACATTATTGGGCTGGCTCTCTCCTGTGCTTCCTGCTTCCTGATGAGATGCAGCAAAGGGAGGAGCCCCACCCAATAAGCTTGTCAGCTCATTGGAGAACATGAGGCCACTCTCTTTTTTACACACACACACACACACACACACACACAGAGAGAGAGAGAGAGAGAGAGAGAGAGAGAGAGAGAGAGAGAGAGAGAGAGAGAGAGAGAGAGAGAGAGAGAAGGGAAGTGCAAGTGCCTCTCTCTGTCTCTCTGCAAATGGCAGGAGGCTGGGAGCCACAGGAGAAGGCTCAAAGAGCCCCATGCGGCTCCAGAGCCGCAGGTTGCCGACCCGTGGTCTAGTCCAATGAAAAGAAGGACTAGGCCAGGGAGACATGATAGCAGTCTTCCAATATTTGAGAGGCTCCTACAAAGATGAGGGGGTCAACCTATTCTCCAAACCACCAAAAAGTAAGATGAGAAACAATGAATGGAAACTAACCGAGAATAGCAACCTAGAATATGGAGAAATTTCGTAACAGTGAGAGCAATTAATCAATGGAATAATTTGCCTTCAGAAGTTGTGGGTGCTTCATCACTGGAGGCTTTCAAAAAGAGATTGGACAACCATTTGTCTGAAATGCTAAAAGATGTCCTGCTTGAACAGGGGGTTTGACTAGAAGACCTCCAAGGTCCCTTCCAGCTCTGTTATTCTATGTTCTATATAGTTCCTTTCAATGCTAAACTTTGAAGATCCCTGCAGGTGTCCTAGAATCAAGTCCAAGCTGAGGGCCACCAAGAAGGTCAGGAGAGTCCTAGATCTGGAGTTTGGTCAAGGTGCTTCAGTGACCACTGTCCAAAAGGGGAACATTTTTCTCCTCCTGAAAAGCAACTGGTGTCTCCATTGGACAAATTCTCTCCTCCCTTGTTCAGCATTCATGTACACATTCTGGCTTGGAACTGGCAAGGATTATGGGGTTTATAAACTCTTCAGTGCTCTCCGAATTTGGTTGTTTTCTGGCAGATGTTTCATTAACCAACTAGAACACATCATCAGTCAGGCTGAGTGTGAGGTTTGCTCCTTATAGGATCCTTGATTAGGCTATTGTTTTCTACTTAAATTCTTTTTTCTGGTATTAATCCCTGCTTATCTGGGTATTGCCTGCTGGAGAAAATGTGTGCTGGCCTTTTGTATTTCCTTCTTGGGGTTTTTTTCTTTGTTTGTTTGTTGTCTCTTTTGAATGGTGTGTAAATGTGGTTTATTTTTATGGGTCTATTGATGGTTGATCGATCTGAATGCCAAGCTTCTGGGAAATCTACAGCATTTGGGAGAAGGGAGTTGTAGAAAATGTACAATGCTACGAGCTGTATATAAACAGCGAGCAAATTCCACATTCCCTTGCACTGATGTTACCCAGTTGGGTAATGAAACATCTGCAACAAAACAGCCAAGCTCAGAGTGGACCACAGAATCCACAGTCCTCCTCCTCCTCCTCCTCCTCCTCCTCCTCCTCCTTCTCCTCCCCTCTAGTACTGATGATGTTATCTCCTCCTCCTCCTCCTCCTCCCCTCTAGTACTGATGATGTTAGTCACAAAACTTTTGCAAAGAAAACCAGCAAGCTCAAAGAGTACCAAGGACCCCCATAGTCCGACCCTGAGCCACAACAATTCTCTCCTATTGATTATGGAGTTTACTTCCAAGGTAGGTCACACCTCAGGGTCAGAGGCCAGAGGCACCAGATTACACCTCCCATAATTCGCAGGGTCTGTGAGAGTTGCAACCGAAAGAACAGGAGGACAGCCGACTGGAAAAGACAGAAGAGAAAGAAGCATTCAAAGCCCACCGCACCTCACATGGTTTCATATATTCCCGAGAGACAAAAGGGTCTTTGAGGAGCTGCTTTGTGGCCTGGTTCACATTCCAAACAGCTCGAAGTGCTGAAAAGTTCAACTACCAAAAACCCAAGTCATCACAAGATGCCAATTGACTCTTTTCTGCTTTTGGCAAATCACGAGATTAGACTGATGGTCACAACCAGGCGGGTTTTGTGAGATTCACAGGCAATTAAAATATAATTGCATCATGACATCACACATCACTGGGGGAGGGGGTTTAAGAAAATACTGGACAGCCAGCTGTCTGAAATGGTATAGGGCAGGGGTAGGCAACCTTGGCTCTTTTATGACTCGTGGACTTCAACTCCCAGAATTGCTGAGCCAGCCATGCTGAGGGGAAAGGGAGAGGTTTCCAAGCTGAGCCATGCTGGCTCAGGAATTCTGGGAGTTGAAGTCCACGAGTCATAAAAGAGCCAAGGTTGCCTACCCCTGGTATAGGGTCTCCTGCTTGAGCAGGGGGTTGGACTAGAAGACCTCCAAGGTCCCTTCCAGCTTTATTCTGATTGACTGACTGATTGACATCGTCCCCCAAATGACATGAATTCCCTAATCTGTATGATGTCACAGCTCGTCCTTGACCTACAACAACCTAGGACCCCAAAATTTCTGTTGCTAAGCAGGATGGTTGCTAAGTGAGGTTTGCCCCATGTTATGACTTTTCTCTCTGCAGTCATTAAGTGGATCACTGCAGTTCTTAAATGAGTAACATGGTTGTTAAGTGAATCCGGCTTCCCCATCGACTTTGCTTGTCAGAAGGTTGCAAAAGGGGACTGCGTGACCCCGGGACGCTGCAGCCGTCATAAATACGAACCAGTTGCCAAGCGTCTGAATTTTGATGCTGCAACGGTCGTAAGTGTGAAAAACGGGTCATAAGCCGCTTTTTTCAGTGCCGTTGTAACCTTGAACGGTCACTAAACAAGCTGTTGTAAGTCGAGGACTACCTATACTTGCTTTGTTGGGGTACCCCATGAGCGCCCACAAAAAAGGCCTACAGCCCCTCTACTGTCCTTCTCTTCTGACCCATTTTCAGAGGTTACATTTCCCAGACACCCCCATCGAAAAACTGCACATGCCTTTGTCAAAGTAAGCTTTCAAGTCAGTTTATCAAATCCTAAACATTTCCAATATTTATAGACTTTCTGCTTTGCTTGGTAATTTCTCATCCGATATTTGAGCAGACTGTTAATCATATTTTCCCTGGCGGGTCTTCACAAATCAGGAGACAAGACCACATTTATCATCCATAAAATAATCCCTCTCTCTCTCACCCCTTCCAAACCTTCAGAAAGAAAGAAAAAAGTTTCTTAAAATACTTAGCTGCAGGTAAATAAATGTTCAAGCAGGAGAAAAATGTTCGCTGCCAGCCAAAATAGCAGTCAGTCCTGCCAATCTTCAGGGCAAAACACCCACAGGTCAACATCTGTATCGCTGGATGGCCTTTCTCAGTCTATGATCTTCCCACGCTGCGATTTCGGTTCACTGACTCCCAAGAGTCCTCTTAGCCACACACCCACAACTACCGCTGCCAAACCGAGCGTGCCAGCTCAGCCCAAGGTGAAGGAAGGTCCTATAACGTAGGAAACAGCCAGCAATTGGCATGCAAGGGAGACCATCCCCTCCTACACTGAAGCCAATGCAGTCCTAGGTGGCATCAACAGAGGGATAGAATCAAGATCATGTGAAGTCTTAATACCGCTTTATAATGCCTCGATGAGATCACACTTGGAATACTGCATCCAGTTTTGGTCACCAGGATGTAAAAAGAGACATTGAGACTCTGGAAAGAGTGCAGAGAAGAGCAACAAGTATGATTAGGGGGCTGGAGACTAAAACATATGAAGAACGATTGCTGGAATTGGGTATGTCTAGTTTAATGAAGAGAAGGATGAGGGGGGACATGATAGCAGTGTTCCAATATCTCAGGGGCTGCCCCAAAGAAGAGGGAGTCAAACTATTCTCCAAAGCACCTGAAGGCAGGACAAGAAGCAACTGGATGGAGACTAATCAAGGAGAGAAGCAACCTGGAATTAAGGAGAAACTTCCTGACAGTGAGAACAATTAACCAGTGGAACAACCTGCCTCCAGAAGTTGTGGGTGCTCCAACACTGGAGGCTTTTAAAAAGAGACTGGACAGCCATTACAGGTAGTCCTCAACTTACAACAATTCAGTTAGTGACCGTTCAAAATTACAATGGCACTGAATAATGTGACATGACTGTTTTTCACAGTTACGACCTTTGCAGCATTCCCATGAACATTTGATCAAAATTCAGTTGCTTGGCAACTGGTTCATATTTATGACCGTTGCCGTGTCCCAAGGTTATGCTATCCCCTTTTGCGACCTTCTGACAAGCAAAGTCAGTGGGGAAGCCAGATTCATTTAACAACCGGGTTACTAACTTATTAACTGCAGTGATTCACTTAACAACTGTGGCAAGAAAGGTCGTAAAATGGGGCAAAACTCACTTAACAAATGTCTCACTTAACAACAGAAATGTTGGGCTCAACCGTGGTTGTCAGTCGAGGACTACCTGTAATCTGAAATGGTATCAATCAATCAGAATAGAGCTGAAAGGGACCCCAGAGGTCTTCTAGTCCTACCCCCTGCTCAAGCAGGAGACCCTATAAATATGGTACTATTTCAGACAAGCTGGGTCTCCTGCTTGAGCAGGGGGTTGGACTAGAAGACCTCCAGGATTCCTTCCAATTCTGTTATTGACAGAAGTGGCTTTATAGGAGTAAATGAAAGGTCTTCAAAATTTAAAATTGTAAGAGGAATTAGCTATAAAGAGGAATCAATTGTAAGAGGAAGTAGCTACAAGAGGAAAGCTAGCTGAAAGCTAAAATTAACCAAACTGAATAACAGGAAATATTTGCAATAGGGGCAAATAGAGTTCTAAGGATCCATAAAATGACTAAGAACTCCAAGTTAACAGAGCATGTGCAATAGACTATTGAATATTATCTGACACACCTGGCATACATTGTCTGCTCATTTAAATGCACATGCAATGTACAATTTAGTATGTTCGGGGAAGGTAGCAGGAAATATGTAGGAGGTGATCGGAGAGAGTGTAACCTCATAGTACCTCAGCCAATGGGGAACGAGGAGGGATGAGCGGCCGGTACAGAGAATGTATAAAGGTGTTGATTTGAGATGATGGACTTTGGAGACAGCCAAACCTTTATTGCAATACATGAAACAAGGATGCCTTCACTTTGTCCTGACTGGTAATAATAATAATAATAATAATAATAATAATAATAATAATAATAATAATAATAATAATAATAATAATAATAATAATAATAATAATAATAAATAATAATAATAATAATAATAATAATAATAATAATAATAATAATAATAATAATAATAATAATTATTATTATTATTATTATTATTATTATTATTATTATTATTATTATTATTATTATTATTATTATTATTAATTGTCGATAAGAAAGACAAAAAAGTCTGGATAGTGGACGTGGCAGTGCCTGGAGACAGCAGAATAGACGAGAAAGAACTGGAGAAGATAACAAAATACAAAGACCTACAAATAGAAATAGAAAGACTGTGGCAAAAGCAAGCAAGGGTAGTACCAATAGTAATAGGCGCCTTGGGTGCAATCCCAAAACAACTGGNGGTGGCATCAACAGAGGGATAGAATCAAGATCATGTGAAGTCTTAATACCGCTTTATAATGCCTCGATGAGATCACACTTGGAATACTGCATCCAGTTTTGGTCACCAGGATGTAAAAAGAGACATTGAGACTCTGGAAAGAGTGCAGAGAAGAGCAACAAGTATGATTAGGGGGCTGGAGACTAAAACATATGAAGAATGATTGCTGGAATTGGGTATGTCTAGTTTAATGAAGAGAAGGACGAGGGGGGACATGATAGCAGTGTTCCAATATCTCAGGGGCTGCCACAAAGAAGGGGGAGTCAAGCTATTCTCCAAAGCACCTGAAGGCAGGACAAGAAGCAACTGGATGGAGACTAATCAAGGAGAGAAGCAACCTGGAATTAAGGAGAAACTTCCTGACAGTGAGAACAATTAACCAGTGGAACAACCTGCCTCCAGAAGTTGTGGGTGCTCCAACACTGGAGGCTTTTAAAAAGAGACTGGACAGCCATTACAGGTAGTCCTCAACTTACAACAATTCAGTTAGTGACCATTCAAAATTACAATGGCACTGAATAATGTGACATGACTGTTTTTCACAGTTACGACCTTTGCAGCATTCCCATGAACATTTGATCAAAATTCAGTTGCTTGGCAACTGGTTCATATTTATGACGGTTGCCGTGTCCCAAGGTTATGCTATCCCCTTTTGCGACCTTCTGACAAGCAAAGTCAGTGGGGAAGCCAGATTCATTTAACAACCGGGTTACTAACTTATTAACTGCAGTGATTCACTTAACAACTGTGGCAAGAAAGGTCGTAAAATGGGGCAAAACTCACTTAACAAATGTCTCACTTAACAACAGAAATCTTGGGCTCAACCGTGGTTGTCAGTCGAGGACTACCTGTAATCTGAAATGGTATCAATCAATCAGAATAGAGCTGAAAGGGACCCCAGAGGTCTTCTAGTCCTACCCCCTGCTCAAGCAGGAGACTCTATAAATATGGTACTATTTCAGACAAGCTGGGTCTCCTGCTTGAGCAGGGGGTTGGACTAGAAGACCTCCAGGATTCTTTCCAATTCTGTTATTGACAGAAGTGGCTTTATAGGAGTAAATGAAAGGTCTTCAAAATTTAAAATTGTAAGAGGAATTAGCTATAAAGAGGAATCAATTGTAAGAGGAAGTAGCTGCAAGAGGAAAGCTAGCTGAAAGCTAAAATTAACCAAACTGAATAACAGGAAATATTTGCAATAGGGGCAAATAGAGTTCTAAGGATCCATAAAATGACTAAGAACTCCAAGTTAACAGAGCATGTGCAATAGACTATTGAATATTATCTGACACACCTGGCATACATTGTCTGCTCATTTAAATGCACATGCAATGTACAATTTAGTATGTTCGGGGAAGGTAGCAGGAAATATGTAGGAGGTGATCGTAGAGAGAGTGTAACCTCATAGTACCTCAGCCAATGGAGAACGAGGAGGGATGGGCGGCCGGTACAGAGAATGTATAAAGGTGTTGATTTGAGATGATGGACTTTGGAGACAGCCAAGCCTTTATTGCAATAAGTGAAACAAGGAGACCTTCACTGTGTCCTGGCTAGTGGTGGTAACAACAACAACAACAATAATAATAATAATAATAATAATAATTGTCGATAAGAAAGACAAAAAAGTCTGGATAGTGGACGTGGCAGTGCCTGGAGACAGCAGAATAGACGAGAAAGAACTGGAGAAGATAACAAAATACAAAGACCTACAAATAGAAATGGAAAGACTGTGGCAAAAGCAAGCAAGGGTAGTACCAATTGTAATAGGCGCCTTGGGTGCAATCCCAAAACAACGGGAGCACCACTTGAACACCATCGGCATTGACAAATTCGCTATTAGTCAATTGCAAAAGGCGGCCTTACTAGGAACTGCTTCCATCCTGCGACGATATCTGTAATACCATCAAACATCCACATCTGCCTATCCCAGGTCCTGGGTAAGGACTCGATAGGTAGACAAAAATGCCAAATCCAGTCTGAACATCTGGCTGACTGTGCGATGATCCATAATAATAATAATAGTAAAGTTGGAAGGGACTTTGGAGGTCATCTAGTCCAACCCCCTGCTCAGGCAGGAACCCTACACCATTTTGGACAAACGGCTGTCCAGTCTCTTCTTAAAAACTTCCAGCGTTGGAGCATTCACCGCTTCTGGAGGCAGGTTGTTCCACTGGTTAATTGTTCTGTCAGGAAGTTTCTCCTTAGTTCTAGGTTGCTTCTCTCCTTGATTAGTTTCCTTCCGTTGCTTCTTGTCCTACCTTCAGGCGCTTTGGACAATAGCTTGACTCCCTCTTCTTTGGGGCAGCCCCTGAGATATTGGAACACTGCTATCATGTCCCCCTTTGTCCTTCTCTTCGTTAAACTAGACATACCCAATTCCAGCAACCGTTCCTTATATGTTTTAGCCTCGTCCCCTAATCATCTTTGTTGCTCTTCTCTGTACTCTTTCTAGAGTCTCAACATCTTTTTTACATCGTGGTGACCAAAACTGGATGCAGTCCTGGCTGGTTATTGGGTCAGGTGAGTTTGCCTCTGGTTGTGAAGGGAAGTGGGAAGGAGCCCATAACCGGCTTTAATGCCAGGGAGGGCCAGCCTGAATTTTGGGGCTGCAAAATACCCCCGGAGAGGCAGCTGGCATTCTCTGGGTTCGCTTGCCCAGCTGGGAGCTTGCAACTTTGAGCAGGATGCTTTAGGCAAAAACTAAATCCGTGGAAGTTTTTTTTGGGGGGGGCTCATATTTCTGCCCCCCCGCCCCTGCCCTGACAGTGTCACTGCCCTGCTCACAACTCAGCAAAAGGCGCTGACATCACCGCTTCTCCAACTCTGCTTCTGCATCTCATTAATGGCAAAAGCCGCCGCTTTGCTGCTTCATTAATTCAAAATGCAGGTGATCAATTCTGTGTTGTTTTTTTTTATTTTTATTCCGGAGCGATGATTTAAAATTTAAATATTCCTCAAGTGGCTTTTTTGTCTCTTAAAAGCCCTGCTGCAGGGGCTGCAATGCCGGAGAAGCAAAATTCTCTCCATGCTGGAAGGAGGTTAAAGAGGAATCAATATCCTCTCGAGCAGATGAAAATGCTTCCTGTGTGCCTCGGGGATGCCCGCCTGCCAGCATTAGGCCATGTACTCCCAAGGCAGAAATGTGGGAAAGCCTCCACATTCCAGGAATTTGGACAGCGCCCCTCGGGTCAAAGCTGGAGAGACCCCCCCACCTCTTGGCCACATCTGAGCCTGGCAGTGCACTGCTCCCTACCTCACACTAGCCAGCTCTGCTATTCACTCAGAATAAAGCTGGGAGGGACCTTGGAGGTCTTCCAATCCAACCCCCTGCTCAAGCAGGAGACCCTATACCACTCCACAACAAATGGCTGTCCAGTCTCTTCTTAAAAGCCTCCAGTGATGGAGCACCAACAACTTCTGAAGGCCACCAGTATTCCATTGATTAATTGTTCTCACTGCCAGGAAATTCCTCCTTAGTTCTAAGGTTGCTTCTCTCCTTGATTAGTTTCCATCTTGTCCTGCTTTCAGGTATTTTGGAGAATTGGTTGAACCCCACCCCTCTTCTTTGTGATAGCCCCTCAAATATTGGAAGATTGCTATCGTGTCACCCCTAGTCTTTCTTTTCGTTAAACTAGCCATACCCAAATCCTGCAATCGTTCTTCATGTTTTAGTCTCCAGGCCTTTCATAGCCTCCAGGCACTCCATAGCCTCCTGGCTGATTTTCCTTCCATGTTCTTGCCTCCTTTTCAAAGGCAACCACACACACACACACACACACACACAGGAATCCAAGAAGATGGACGGAGGGGCCGCTCGGAGCTGGCAAGCAAAATTTGTGCAGCGCCACCCACCCATAGCGCATCTCCAGAGGGACGCCTGGAGCATAAAGGATGCCCAACAGCAAACCTGGTGCCTGGAGAAGTTCCACACCACCACCCCCAGGAGACCATTACCTCCCCCCCTACACACACACACACACACACACACCACCCCCAAAGCAGGCAGACACACTATCGACTCACAGTATCCTTGTCTTCTATAGATCGTGTCTAGGTTTACTGGCCCACATCCAGTCCATTATTGCAGCAACGCCAGGAATCCTGCCAAACTTGGCATTGATCCACAGCCAAGCCCCTCCCCCCTCCCCCAGTCCCAGCTCCAAATATTGCAATGTGATTAGCGCCACTCCATCCCATAATAGGAAAGCAGAGCCCTCCCTCCTTGGATTTTAAGAGGAAAGGAGCTGACGGGGGATGCCCAAGCTCCCCCAGGCAGGATGACTGGGAAAACCCCCGTTCCTCTTTCCGCTATGGATTCAAGATGGACAGTGATTAATATTTGTATATTATTTATATGTAAGGGTGTAGGTTTACACGTATCTTGTATACAGCATGTTTAAATGTGAGTTATGTAAGTGTACACTTTTGAGAGCAAGCAACAAAGTACCATTTTTAATGTGTGCCAATGTGCCCACAGTAAAAAATGAAAATAAAGGTTATCTATTCTATTCTATTCTATTCTATTCTATTCTATTCTATTCTATTCTATTCTATTCTATTCTATTCTATTCTAATCTAATCTAATCTAATCTAATCCATGGAGTAGCCATAAAGAGCAGGCATTTTCTCATTTGCAGAAAAAGGGGAAGGAGATCAACTTCTTGAAGGCAACCAGAGGAGAGTCCTAATTTGCCTCCAGAAATTGTGGGTGCTCCAACACGGGAGGTTTTTAAGACGAGATTGGACAGCCACTTGTCTGAAATGGTATAGGACAGTGGTGGCAAACCTATGGCACAGGTGCCAGAGGCGGCACTCGGAGCCCTCTCTGTGGGCACACAGGCCATTGCCCCAGCCTTGCCTCTCCCCGTGACCCCCTCCTTACCAGCAGCCCCCCTGGAGGAGAGTCGCCCCCGAGCATGGCCCACGCGGAGCAGCGCAGCCAAGGACATGGCAGCCAGGCAGCGTAGACAAGACTCTGCCCTCATGCCCCATCATGCACAGTTGATGCTGCGGGGTGTGGGCAGAGGGCATGGCCGCCATGGCGCTGCTGGGCTGCCTGGGCAATCTGCAGCGGGCCCTGGAGGCGGTGAGTGGCCCTGTGGGCAGGCGGGATGGGGCGGGGCAGGGGCGGGGCAGGGGATGGAGCAGGGGCAGGGGCAGTTTTGGGGCACTCGGTCTCTAAAAGGTTCGCCATCACTGGTATAGCATCTCCTGCTTGAGCAGGGGGTTGGACTAGAAGACCTCCAAGGTCCCTTCCAACTCTATCTTTCTTCCTTCCCAGCAGCTGTGATATGAATCAAGGATCCAGAGCAGCCCTGGAGGAATTCCATCCACTCTCCACCATTTCAAGCATCCATCAGGATCTCAGCTGCAAAGCCCTCTGTGCCCCCATCAGCTCTAACGTTGGCAGCCATCAAAAGCAATTGAGAAACAACCTTCTCCCAGGTGCAAATTGTCTGAATTGAGCCCCACTTTTCAGGTATTGGGGGGAAGCTTCCCTCCTGGCTTTCTCCTGCTCCAGGCCCCAGATCAATACCCCACACTGGTGAGCCAAAGCTGATTACTATACATACAGAGTAGATGCCAACTGCATTTTTGCAAATGTCTATGAAGGTTCTCAGTCCTCCAGGTCATGGTGGTCCCAAAGGTGCTTTTATCCCCCCAAGAAGCAACTAAAGTTTGTTTTTCCTTGAAGACATTTCACCTCTCATCCAAGGAGCTTCTTCAGTTCAAACCCCATTCAGTAAGAGAGAGAGAGAGAGAGAGAGAGAGAGAGAGAGAGAGAGAGAGAGAGAGAGAGAATGAGAATGAGAGACAGAGAAAGAGAGACAGAAAGAGAAAAAGAGAAAAAGAGAAAAAATGAAAGAGAAAAAAGAGAATGAGAATGAGAGAGAAAATGAGAGAATGAGAGAGAATGAGAGAAAGAATGAGAGAGAGAAAGAGAATGAGAGACAGAGAAAGAGAATGAGAGACAGAGAAAAAGAGAAAATGAGAGAAAGAAGAGAATGAGAGAGAGAAAATGAGAGAATGAGAGAAAAAAGAATGAGAGAATGAGAAAGAATGAGAAAGAGAGAATGAGAGAGAGAAAGAGAATGAGAGACAGAGAGAAAATGAGAAAATGAGAGAGAATGAGAGAAAATGAGAGAATGAGAAAGAAAAGAGAATGAGAGAATGAGAGACAGAGAGAGAGAGAGAGAGACAGAGAGAGAGACAGAGAGAGAGACAGAGAATGAGAATGAGAGACATAGAGAGAAAGAGAGACAGAAAGAGAAAAAGAGAAAAAGAGAAAAAATGAAAGAGAAAAAAGAGAATGAGAATGAGAGAGAAAATGAGAGAATGAGAGAGAATGAGAGAAAGAATGAGAGAGAGAAAGAGAATGAGAGAGAGACAGAGAAAGAGAATGAGAGACAGAGAGAAAAAGAGAAAATGAGAGAAAGAAGAGAATGAGAGAAAATGAGAGAATGAGAGAAAAAAGAATGAGAGAATGAAAGAGAAAGAATGAGAAAGAGAGAATGAGAGAGAGAAAGAGAATGAGAGACAGAGAGAAAATGAGAAAATGAGAGAGAATGAGAGAAAATGAGAGAATGAGAAAGAAAAGAGAATGAGAGAATGAGAGACAGAGAGAGAGAATGAGACAGAGAGAAAAAGAGAAAATGAGAGAGAATGAGAGAGAGAAAATGAGAGAATGAGAAAGAAAAGAGAATGAGAGAGAGAGAGAGAGAGAGAGAGAGAGAGAGAGAGAGAGAGAGAGAGAGAGAGAGAGAGAGAGAGAGAAAGTCCAGTTACCTTTTGAAAAAACGCCTTTGGGACTTTTTGCAAGGAATTGCAAGAGGCAAGGCACAATTCCAGAAGAGGAAGAGAGAGAGAGAGAGAGAGAAAAATCAACCTTGCCATTCCGAGCAGCAGGAAAATGTGCCCTTTTCAACACCAGGATCAGCCTTCGGTCCTCCATGCGTCCTATTTTAGAAACAGCCCGCTCAGCCAATTCTTCCTTTCGGTTTCTCGGCACCGCTCCCCCGATTTCTAAGAAACCCCATTAGCGAAATCAAACTTTCTTCTCTTAGGGAAAAAAAAAAGCCAACGGAGCTAAACTAAACGGCTTAGACTTTTGAGCACCGGCTTTACAAAGAAGACACCCTCAGGCAACCAGCCATAGGAGGTCCCAGCCCATCACCCTCCAGCCCTGGGAGGCACTTCCTGGAAGTTGGGAAGAAAAGGATTGCCCCGTGCCACCGATTCAAAAAGGGAGTCAGCCAAAGAATCTGGATTGCTCCTTCCAAAATATTCCTGACTGGAAGGCAACACATCTCCAAAGGCAAGTAGCCCTTGACTTATAACCACAATGGCGTCAGGGTTGACTCTAGGGAGGATTAAGTGTTCCTCGACTTAAGACCACCGCGGAGCCCCAAATTTCCACTGCTAAGCAAGACAGATATGAAGCTTGCTCCATTTAAGACCTTCCTTAACCAGAGTTGTTAAGTGAATCACTGCAGTTGCTAAATTAGGAACACGGATGTTGAGTGAATCCGGCCTCCCCATTGGCTTCGTCAGATGGTCGCAAAAGGGGGTCACGTGACCCTGGGACGCTGCGACCCGTCATAAATATGAACCCAGTGGCCAAGCGTCTGAATTTTGATCACGTGACCATGGGGAGGCTGCAACGGTCGTAAGTGTGAAAAATGATCCTAAGTCACTTTTCTCAGTGCCGTTGTAACCGAATGGTCTCTAAAGGAATGGCTGTAAGTTGAGGATTACCCGTCCCACTTCCAGCACCAGGAGAGCCTCAAATTTGCTTCCAGCTGTTTTGCAGTTCTGGCATTTGGCTTCCCAGTGACCCCCTCTTGGCTCTTGACAAGGACCCAAATGATTTTTGCTGCGCAGGCCCACTAGCACCTTTCCGGCTGACACCTGAGTGAGAATGTGAGTAGCTTCCTTCGGATAAAAGGTGTGAGTCAGAAGTGAGTTTTTGCCAGTCTCCTTCTGTTGCTTTGCTACTACAGCAGACAAGCACAGCTTTCCCTCCTGGAGGGAGATTCCAGGAAAGGGGATCTTCCTAAGCTCAAAGCTCTCTGCTCCCCCAGCCCTCAAGGGATCCAGTGGGACCGAGCTGACCCCATCGAGGCAGGAGAGGCCATCGAGAGAAATCCTGAGCTTTCTCTACCGTGTAGGCACCGACTGCGGGGTAGCAAACGAAAGGCTAACAGCATCCTTCCATTGGGAGACAGACAGCCACCAAGAACCAGGGCAAAGTTTCCGACAAAATTTCTACTTTGCCATTTAAGCTCTTAATCCGATCCAGAGAAGGCCCCGGGGGGGGGGGGAGGAGGGCCCCCACCCCCATAATTCTCACAAATATCACTTCTTTGGAAAAGACCAAGCCACTCGGGAGAGCCCTAAGAATGTCTGTTTTTCAACGCAAGGCGTTTCGTTTTCTTCTCGGGGTTTTCTCTTACAACTTTACCTTCCTGTGCAAGGCATCTGTCTTACAATGGCCTTTTTGCCTACTTCTTCTTGCAACCCACGCGCCTCTAACGCCAGCCTCAAAATCCCACCCCCACCAGCGAATGGACTAAAAGAAAGAAAAACCAGTAACAACCGTGGAACCAAAGGGCAAGCAACAGACAGTTGAGAAGAGTCAAGAAGCACAGAGAACCAGCACTGCAAGTGAGATATTTCTTTAAAAAAAAAGATTTTTCAAGATGCCCCAAGCAGCTGCTTCTTTCTTGTTTGCTAATAGTCCAGGGGGGAAAAAAACACCCTTCTCTAGTTTATGAAATACTCCTTTGTAGTGAAACTCTGGCCTCCCCACCACCACCACGCCCCTGGAGAACTTGGAAAGGAATAAAAACCAAACACAAAATTTTGCATTTGACTTGCAGCTGCCCAGCCTGTTTTGCTCCTTAAAAGATGGGATAAAAAGAGGAGGGGGCGGGTGACTCTTCCCCATATTCCAGGAACCCCTTGTACCCCCCCAACCCTAGAATAGACAGCAGGGAGACTCCTCCGTGCCATTTTCTTCCCCTGGGTAAAGAGAACTAAGTCGAGCTCTTAAATATTTCTCCAAGGAGGAGCAGGTTAAACCTATCAAAGGCTCAGCTTTATTTGACTTAAATACAATATTATATCCCCAGCAACTTTTCACCAGTGCCGGGTTTGTCTGGAAGGGACATTCAGGGGAAAAAGGGAGGAGGGGGCTATTCGGTCTTCTCCAACTGGCCCTTACTCTGGATAGCTCTGAAGAAAGAGCTCCTTCTGAGTAGCACCCCTCCCCATCAGCCCCCAACTTTATTAGAAGTCTTTTCTGCCAAGTCGCGACCACGAATTGGGGCGCGGGGGGGGGG
>NW_015388664.1:142375-155360 GCF_001527695.2 Protobothrops mucrosquamatus | reverse complement strand
CAGTGCCGGGTTTGTCTGGAAGGGACATTCAGGGGAAAAAGGGAGGAGGGGGCTATTCGGTCTTCTCCAACTGGCCCTTACTCTGGATAGCTCTGAAGAAAGAGCTCCTTCTGAGTAGCACCCCTCCCCATCAGCCCCCAACTTTATTAGAAGTCTTTTCTGCCAAGTCGCGACCACGAATTGGGGCGCGGGGGGGGGGGCGTTACAGTAAAGGCAGCAGCCTTCCTTCCTCAGGCAACAGTGGATCTCTTTTTTTGGGGGGGGGGGGGGGAAGGAAGCGTTTACGAACAGAGACGCCTCGTTTCTCTCCGCAATGAGTATTTTCCTTGCGAAGCGGGACTCTCGGAAGCGGGGGCGCCCATCCGCTTGCCATCCGCCGGCTCTCCCCTGACCATAAGCCGGGCTGATCCGTGGCAGCTGGAAGGAGACCCGTAAGGAGAGGGATGGGGAGGGGGCGCCGCAGGGAGGTCGTCTTCCTGCGCTGCCCCCCACCCCCTACACACACACACACCCCACCAGCCCGCTGCATGCAGGAAACCTCCGCGACCCACGGAGCAGCGATCCACGCGTGGACTCAACGGCCCGGCGGAGGGCAGCAATCTCTGCCGCCTTTTTTTTTTCTTTTTGAGGGGTGGTCGCGCTTTAGCCCATCCATCTCTCTCGCCTCCTCCTCCTCCTCCCAGCTTTTAGGAGCAAGGCTGGGGAAGGGGGCGCAAAAGGCGCCAGAATGGCCCAAGTCGCTTTCCTCCAGCCAGGGCAGGAGGGTGGTGGTGGTGGGGGAAGAGTGTGAACCTGCTGCTGCCGCCGCCGCCCCGCGTTTGTCAGTCTCGCCCTCTTCCAAGGCTGACACCCCCCCCATGGCCCCCGGCGACCCCCGAGACCCCTCCCCTCCCCTCCCCAAGGCGGCAAGGAGAGTCGACCAGCCGCGGAGCCTTTCCGTCCCGGCACACTCAAACGACCGGAGATGAGGATGGGGATGGGAAGGTGGGGGGGGGGGGCAAAGACCCCGCAGCTACCTGACCGGAGCCGGGACCCCCTTTCCCATTTTGCCGCCGGGCCTCGCCCCCGCCTGCCCCCCCCCCCCAAAAAAAAGCAAAGTTGCCTTTCGGAGCTCGGCGGCAGAAGCAGGCGCCGAAGCCCGGGCAGGGACCGCGAGGACGGACGGACGGACGGACGGCCCTTTCCCCGGGACCCCCCACCCGATTTGGCCGCCACGCCTCGCCCTCCCTCCCTCCCTCCACCCCGGGGCAAAGTTGCCGTTCTGGGCCGGGCGGGCGAAGCAGCCCGGGCAGGGGCCGCGAGAGGACGGGCGCCCCCTGCCCCTGTCCTCCGCCCGCCGCTCCGACACTCACCGCGTCCGCCCCGCGTCCACGGCGCGCCCGGCTCGCCAGCGCTCCGGCTGGCCCGCTCGCCCTGGGGATGCCCGCCTCGCCCGCTCGCTCGCTCGCTGCCTCTCCTTCCCGGCGGCGGCGCTGGAGGCAGCAGCAGCAGCGGCGGCGGTGGCGGCGGCGCCTCTCCCGCACCAGCTGCGAAGAGAGCGGCGGAGCGAGGCAGAGGCGCTTTTAAGCTCGCCCCCCCCCCCGCGTCCCACCCCCATGTGACCAGCCGGGCGGGCGGAGGCAGCGAGGGAGGGAGCGGAGCGGGCGGCGGCGGCAGCCCGGCCCTTCCCGGAGCGGGACGCGGACTCGGAAGGAGCCCGCCNGCCCGCCTCGCCCGCCCGCTCGCTCGCTGCCTCTCCTTCCCGGCGGCGGCGCTGGAGGCAGCAGCAGCAGCGGTGGCGGCGGCGGCGCCTCTCCCGCACCAGCTGCGAAGAGAGCGGCGGAGCGAGGCAGAGGCGCTTTTAAGCTCGCCCCCCCCCCGTCCCACCCCCATGTGACCAGCCGGGCGGGCGGGCGGAGGCAGCGAGGGAGGGAGTGGAGCGGGCGGCGGCGGCGGCAGCCCGGCCCTTCCCCGAGCGGGACTCGGACTCGGAAGGAGCCCGCCCGCGCCCCCCGCACCCGACCGCCGCGGCTGCCGCCCCCTGCCCGGGACCCGGAGGCAGAGCGCGGGGGCTCCTACGCGGCCCCCGCTGCGGGATGCCCGAGGAGCCGCGCCTCCGGCAGGTGCGCCCGGCTGGAAGGACGAGGAGAGGCGGCCGGAGGGGGTCCTGCCTTGCCCGGGAGGGCCCCAGCACGGAGGGGTCGTTCCCGCCTCGGGAGGATCTTCCCACAACCAAGGCCGCTGCACGTGTGGGTGGGCAGCCGCGTGGCTTTGGCCCGCCGCCTTGGCCGCGGAAGGGCGAGCAGAAGGCGGCTGGGAATGCGGGCTGCGCTGACACGTGTCCGCGAGGGGCGCACGCCTCCCTGGTTCCGCACGCGGCGGGCAGAGACCTTCCCCGAGGCACGGGACAGCGGAGAAGCGGTGCGGCCGGTCCCCAAGTGCGCAGACAGAGGCCCAAGCGCTTAGTTCACGCGTCGACGCCCGGGCAGCAACCGGTGTCCGTCTGAACGCGCGCCTGGCCCCTCTCGGTCTTGGGAAGGCAGCTGGAGCGCGCAAGCCAGCCGGGGACCTTTGCAATCTTCCCAGCCCGCTTCTGGCAAGCAAAGTGAATGCGGAAAGGCAAATTCAATTAACATCTATGTGATTCACTTGATGACTGTGTGATTCTCTTAACAACCACCGTAAAAATGGTTGTAGAACCAGAGACAGTTATGGGATACCTCATTTAACAACCCCACTGCTTAGCAACTGAAATCCTGGGCCCAATTGTAGTCGTAAGTCAAAGCCAAGCATTATAATTAAAAAATAAAATCACGGCAAAAATCAGAGGCGGCTTTTTCGAAAGGCATAGGACCACATGATCTGCATGGCCCCCAGTACAGGTAATCCTCAACTTATGACCACAGTTGAGCCCAACGTTTATGTTGCTGTTACGTGCTCCTGGCCACTTCCCTGCACAACCAGAGGCAAACTCTCCTGACCAGTAACCAGCCAGGACTCAGCGAAGGCCTCCTTGTTTCGTTTATTGCAACAAGTGGGCAGAGAAGCCACTAAGGCAGGGGTTCTCAACCTTGGCAACTTTAAGACTTGTGGACTTCAACTCCCAGAATTCCTCAGCCAGCTTTGCTGGCTGAGGAATTCTGGGAATTGAAGTCCACAAGTCTTAAAGTTGCCAAGGTTGAGAACCCCTGCACTAAGGCTTGGCTCTCTCCAAAGTCCATCATCTCAAATCAACACCTTTATACATTCCCGGCACTGGCCGTCCATCCATCCCTCCTCGTTCCCTCTTGGCTGAGGTACTATGAGGTTACACTCTCTCTGACCACCTGCTACATATTTCCTGCTACCGTCCCCGAACATACTAAATCGTACATTGCATGTGCATTTAAATGAGCGGACAACGTATGCTAGGCATGTCAGATAATATTCAATAGTCCATTGAGCATGCTCCGTTAACTCGTTTTGGAGTTCCGGGTTATTTTATGGATCCTTAGAACAATAGGTTCTTTTGCTGCTATTCCATTCATTTTAGTTTTCCTGTTATTCAGTTCATTTTAGTTTTGTCTTCCCTGTTTTTCAATTCAGTTTTGTTTTACCTTTAAGGTAGCTATTTCCTCTTACAGCTAATGCCTCTTACAATTTTAAATTTTGAAGACCTTTCACTTCTATCACTGCTAAGCAAGACAGTTGTTAAGTGAGTTTTGCCCCATTTTACGACTTCTTGCCACAGTTGCTAAGTGAGTCACTGCAATTGTTAAGTTAGTTGCATGGTTGTTAAGCGAATCTGGCTTCCCCCATTCTGATATTGCTTGTCAGAAGATCTCAAAAGAGGATCACTTGACCTTGGGACGCTGCGACCGTCATAAACATGAACCAGTTGTCAAGCATCTGAATTTTGAACACGTGACCACGGGGATGCTACAATAGTCATAGGTGTGAAAAATGGCCATTAGTCACTTTTTTCAATGCCGTTATAACTTTGAGCGGTCACTAAATGAACTGTTGTAAGTCGAGGACTACCTTCTGTGTTTGTCTTGGCCTTTGAGATTGGGCCAAACCGTTGCTGGGGGTGGTCTTCAGGAATGCAGAGCCCACCTACCCCCCGGCCTTTCTGTAACCGCGTTGCAGGAGAGGGGCTACTCAGAACCATTTGCGCAGCATTGATTACGCCTTTGTGAACTGCATTTTAATGTGGCTTCCAGCCAAACATGTCGCCAAATAAGGTTAAAACACCAATGCAACCCAGATGTAATAAAACCAAAATACATAATGTAAAATCTACAAGAAATTAAACTGGCGGCGGAATAAACCTAACAGGAGTGGAGAGACGGAGCAAAGAAAATGCTGGAAAACAAACTATTTTGCTTCCATTTAAAATATTTTGATGCGTCTTTGGGGACAGCACTTAATAAGGGGCCCGGGGTAACAAAATAATTTTCAGGTTTTGAATGAGTTCATTTCAGATGCATCCATAAAAACCATGGGGCTGAAATACTTCAAGATCTCGGAAAAGAGGCGGAGTATTTACAGGCGCTGTGGATGATGGGGCTTGAAGGCCACTGTTTTCCTGAGGGTACGGCCTCTGCATCCTGGGGCCTACAGAGGCTGGTTCTCCAGAAACCGACATCCGAAGAACAGAATACCGGACTTGGAAGGGACCTTGGAGGTCTTCTAGTCCAACCCCCTGCTCAAGTAGGAGATCCCATACAGGTAGTCCTCGAGTTACAACAGTTCATTTCACTTTCACTTTGAGACATTTCATTTTTGATGTGTGCCATTGTGCCCACAGTAAAAAAAAATGACAATAAAGGTTATCTTATCTTAATGACCATTCAAAGTTACAAGAGCATTGAAAAAAATGACTTATGACCATTTTTCACACTTACAACCGTTGCAGCATCCCCACGGTCACGTGATCGAAATTCAGACAAGCAACAGCTGACTCATATTTATGACTCTCAGGATCACATGATCCCATTTCGCGACCTTCTGACAAGCAAGGTCAATGGGGAAGTCAAATTCACTTTGCAGCTGTGTGACTAACTTAACAATTGTAATGACTCATTTAACAACTGTAGCAAGAAAGGTAGTAAAATGGGGCAAAATTAACCACTGCCTCACTTAACAACAGAAATTTGGGGCTCAATTGTGCTCGTAAGTCAACATTCCGGACAAATGGCTGTTCAGATTCTTCTTAAAAGCCTCCAGTGATGGAGCACGCTCAACTTCTGATTAATTAATAGAATAACTGAGTTGGAAGGGACCTTAGAGGTCTTTTAATCCAGCCCCCTGTTAAAGCAGGGGAACCTATACCATTTCAGACACGTGGTTGTCCAATCTCTTCTTAAGAACCTCCAGTGTTGGAGGACCCACAACTTCTGGAGGCAAGTCATTCTACTGATTAATTAACAGAATAACAAGAGTTGGAAGGGATCTTGGAGGTCTTCTAGTCCAACCCCCTGCTCAGGCAGGAGAACTTATATCATCCCGGACAAATGGTTGTCCAATCTCTTCTTGAAAACCTCCAATGCTGGAGCACCCACAACCAGAGAAGGCAAGCTATTCCACTGGTTAATTGTTCTCACTGCCAGGAAGTTTCTCCTTAGTTCTAGGTTGTTTCTCTCCTTGATTAATTTCCATCCGTTGCTTCTTGTCCTGCCTTGATGTTTAAGCAAGTTCATTTAAGCGGAAGAGACTCCTGCACGCATCCCAGCCTGCCCTCCAGATGCACAGGTGCTGCCAACTGACTGATAAGCTGCAAGATGCCAGTTTAATCGGGGAAGTCGCAAGTGATGGTGCCAAGCAAGGCAACCACAAGTGTCATGCATTTCTGTTCAGTTTCCCGCTGCCTGGAACTGCCCCCTTTTTTGAAATAAGGATGGGCTAGTGATGGTCAGGAGGCTTTTTATTTTTTTATTTGTTTATTAAAATCTCGCCTTCGTTATTTTTACAAATATTCTAAGGCAGCCAACATATGCAATACAGTTTCCTCCTCTTCTTTTCCCAGGAATAACAACCCTGTGAGGTGGTTTGGGCTGGGGGAGGGGAGGGAATGGACCAAGGTTGTAAAAATGAAAAACTACTTTGCCCCCTTTATGTTGGGGCTTGGGTATCACTATCACCCCACACCTCACACCTATGATGACTTTTCCCACTGCTGAATCAGGGTTCTCCACCCGTCTTTGGGAAGGTGCCAATCTCCTCTGGCATGAAGTGGGCTATTCCCATTGCTGCTTTTCCCCTGCCTGTGTTGACTCTATTCCTGTTGATTTCAAACCTGTTCGAGGTGGTGGGTGCAAAGCCTGGCAGATTTAAGCCCCCCCCTCAGGTGGCCCTATAACAGGGTTGGTGTAAACATAACCAACAGAGGAGAATATTTGTAGCTCAGGGTTGAATTGTGGGGTCCTTGGTGCTCTCTGAGATTGGTGCTTTTGCTGCAGATGTTTCATGACCCAACTAAGTAACATCATTAGTGTAGAAAGGAGTGGGCTTTGTGGAGAGGAGGAGGAGGAGGGGAGGAGGAGGAGGAGGAGGAGGAGGAGGAGGAGGAGGAGGAGAACTGTGGGGTCCTTGGGATCTTGGGTGCTCTCTGAGCTTGGTGGTTTTCTTGCAGAAGTTTCATGACCCAACTAGAGAACATCATCAGTTCTGGTAGTTGAAGTCCACCAGTCTTAAAATGGCAGGTTTGGAGCGCCCTGTCCTAAGGTCACCTGATCACCATTTGTAACTTTCTCAACCATCTCCTGACCAGCAAAGTCAATGGGGCAAGCCGGATTCGCTTAACAGTGGCATTATTCACTTAAGAACTGCAGTGATTCTCTTAACAACCATGGCCAAAAAAAGGTCGTAGAATTGGGCATAACTCACTTAACAACTGCCTTGCTTAACCACAGAAATTCTGGGTTCCCATTGGGGTGGTCAGTCAAGGACTCCCTGCAATGAGTTAAATTTTAATTTTAATAAGCCGCTCTAGTGGTTCCCAAACTCTGCCCATTTGTGTTCGTTCCAAGGACTGTATAGTAAGCACAAATGACTGAACACACGTCACACTGGGCTCACTGCAACCACCCAGCAGTCCAATCTTGCAGTCTTAATGTCTTTCCAACTTTGAAGAGAAATATTTTTGCTGCCTCTTTATGGTCAGAAAATCCATGTCTCTTCCTATCATGATTGATTTCAAGTTTTCCGTGCCCAAAGAAAAAGTCAATTTAAATCATTAAAGGCCATTGATTTTTATCATATTAACAAAGTTTACTCTATTAACCAAGTTTCAGAGTCTAAATCAAAACAGGCTAACAGTGAAATAATCCGATATCATCTGAATCCACCCATCCTTTTTATGTCACCGGTTCAATCAGGTTGACGACTAACCCTTTGGAAACATTATTTAAGGCGTGCAGTGATCCTGAAAGTACACATTTTGTTCAGTTAATCTCATTTGAAGATCAGAAGACACATACCAAAGTTTTTTTTTTTTAGGATTCTTAACCATTGATCGGTTAATGTGGACCATTCTAACTCTTTGTTCCAGTGCTAAGTACATAATATAAACCTTTATAGCAATCTTACACAGACTTCAACCCTGTGCTACAAATATTCTCTTCTATTTGTGGTGGTACCTTTAGAAATTGTGAAACCATTTTAAAAATTAACAGTCCAAAAAATAACCCACCCACCCCAAAAGAGTACAGGCAGTCCTTGACTTACAACTTTTCATTTAGTGACCGTTAAAAATTACAACGACGCTGAAAAAAGTGACTTTATGACCGTTTTTCATACTTAACAACTGTTGGGGCACCCCCGTGGTCACCTGATTAAAATTCGGACTCTTGGCAACTGGTTGGTACTTATGACAGTTGCAGTGTCCCAGGGACATATGATCCTCTTTTGCAACCTTCTGACAAGGTCAGTGAGGAAACCAGGCTCACTTAACAACTGTGTGACTGACTTAACAACTGCTATGATTCACTTAACAAGAAAGTGGCAAGAAAAATTGTAAAATGGGGCAAACTCACTTAACGAATGTTTCACCTAGCAACATAAATTTTGGGCTCAATTGTGGTTGTAACTCGAGGACTACGTGTACAGAGATGGCAGAGAAAAAAAAACCCAGATGGGAATGAGGAGAAGAGGGGCAAAGATTATTAGAGGACTGGAGGTTAAAAACACAACGAATGTTTGCAGGAACTGTGTATGTCTAGTGTAACAAAGAGGAGTACTAGGGGATGACATGATAGCAGCCTTCCAATATTTGAGGGGCTGCCATAAAAAAGAGGGAGGGTGTCAACCTATTCTCCAAAATAATTGAGTGGAGGACAAGAAGCAGTGGATGGAAACTAAACAAGGAGAGAAGCAACCTGGAACTAAGGAGAAACTTCCTAAGAGTGAGCACAATCAACCAGTGGAACTGCTTACCTCCAGATATTTTGTGGGTGCTCCATCACTGGAGGCTTTTAAAAAAGAGACTGGATGACCATTTGTCTGAAATGATATAGGATTTCCTGCTTGAGCAGGGGGTTGGAATAGAAAACCTCTTTCCCATTCTGTTATTCTGTAATTCTGTTAATCAGTGGGACAGTTTACCGTCAGAAATTGTGGGTGCTCCATCACTGGAGGTCTTCAAGAAGAGACTGGACAGCCATCTGTCCAGAATGGTATAAGGTTTCCTCCTTTTGCAGGGGGTTGGACTAGAAGACCTCCAAGATCCCTTCCTACTCTGTTATTCTGAGAAGGCAGAATGTTCTTGGACCCCCATTTTCCTAAGGATATTTCATAGCTTCATAGGGATGCCACAAAGGTCTTCCACGGGACTTCTTTTTGGCTTTGTCAATCATCCAGAATGCACCAGTGCATCTTGCATTCCTCTGTCATTTCTAAAACCACCTTGAACATCTGCTGTCTCCCTTTAGGGCTGTAATCGGTGCTGCATGATCCTAAGCACTATTTTGCTAGCATGCAAATTTAAGGGTACTATATGATCGTTTACACAATCGGTTTTGGTATTAGTATGCAACACACTTTCCTCCCTCTATTCCCTACAACAGAAACCCTGTGAGATGGTTGGGCTGAGAGAGATTCAGGGTTACCCAGCCAGCTTTTGTGCCTAAGGCGCGACTAGAACTCACAGTTTCCTGGTGATTGGCCCAGAGTCACCCAGCTGGCTTTGATGCCTAAGGCAGGACTAGAACTCAGAGTCTCATGATTTTTAGTCTGGTGCCTTCAGCACTAGAGCAATTTCCTGATCTTCTTGAAAATGGCAGGCATATGTTCAAGTTGGTATCATAGAAATTGGTTGGTTTTGTTAGTCTGCTTTGGCTTAATGTGGTATTTACACATGAGCAATTTGCAGTCTGTTTCATAGTTAGCCTCTGGCCATGTCTTTGGTGTCATAACTCAGCTCTTCCACCTCCTTCTACTACTAATATAGTCGGTTTGATTTGTGTACACTGTTTGATAATGGTGCCCTTTTAGATGTTTGAAGAATGTCTTAGCAGTGAAGAAATCATTAGATTGGCAGAAATTGCTACATTATTCTCTTTCCTGTTTCTTAGGCTGGACAGTCCTACAAAGTTTTCCTCCTCACTCAGTCCAATGTTGGCCTTGCAGACCTCACCAGAAGTAGAACATCTCATATGTTTCATGAATATCAGAATGAACATCCCCATCACGTTTGCCAATATTCTTTTCTTTTGCATTACGGGCTACACTACAGTGGTTCTCAACCTGTGGGTCGGGACCCCATTTGGGGTCGATCGACCATTTCATGGGGGTCACCAAGCAAGGCTGTCCGCCATTTTTTTTGTCCGCCATTTTTTTTGTCCGCCATTTTTTTCCCCTTTTCCGGCGGGTGCCTTACCTCCCTTGGGCTGGGCCAGCTGGTGGTCGACCTGCTCCGTCTCTGCCGCTTGCCAGCTAGGCCTCGGCTGGCGCAGGGGGCGGAACCACGCATGCGCGGCGCTCCCGGGCAGGGAAAGTCCTCGACTTACGACCGGTTGGGTAGTCCTTGACTTACGACCAGCTTAGTCCTCGACCTACGACCGGTTTAGTCCTCGACTTACGACCGGTTGGGGTCGCGGCATTAAAAAGGTTGAGCTGGGCTACAGCATTAACTTAAGACAATTATCATATCTGAAGAGTTATCCATGGATATTATTTGACCCTCAACTGCACTGTAGCCAAGTTCTATTCTTGTGGGATCTTCTATCTGAAGTGTGTCCCATTCCAGTCCACCTCAATTCTCTCAATTTTAGGTGATTCAATTTGCTGAGAAGACATCAATTTGTGGTCATTTCATTTCATCTTTCACTGGGTTGGGTTTTCCCACGTTCCTTCTCCTTACATTCCATTTTCTTCATATAATTCGGTCTTTAGAGTACAAAATAATAGAATTGGAAAGAACTTAGAGGTCTTCTAGTCCAACCAAGTTGTCCAAGGATTTCTTTTCCAGTTTGCAACACCAGCAACTAGAAAACTCATCCAGCAACATTATAAAGAACATTAGTATGCTGAAAGTTCTCCAGGTCTTTTCTACAAATAGTCCTCAACTTACGATCAGTTGCTTAGTAACTGTTAGGAAGTTCCAACGGACCTACTTGCATTTCGATTGCTCAGCAACCTGTCCACATTTATGACCATTTTAAGTGTTCTGTAGTCATGTGACTGCATTTTATGACAATTTTCCCCAAACTGTCATTTAATTCTGATTTTTTTTGGCAAAGCAGCACCCATTTAATGAAAAAAGGACCAGGGGGCACATGATAGCAGTCTTCCAATATTTGAGGGGCTGCCATAAAGAAGAGGGAGTCAAGCTATTCTCCAAAGCACCTGAAGGCAAGACAAGAAGCAACAGATGGAAGCTAATCAAGGAGAGAAGCAACTAAAGAGGAATTTCTTGATAGTGAGAACAATCAAGCGGTGGAACAGAAGTTACCTTCAGAAGTTGTGGGTGCCTCATCATTGGAGGTCTTCAAGAATAGGGTATAGGGTCTCCTGCTTGAGCAGAGGGTCAGACTAGAAGATCTCCAAGGTCTCTTCCAGTTCTGTTATTCAGTTATTGACCAATGACCATGATGTTTGCTTAACGACCACTGCAAAAAACTTCATAAAATTGGGTCAGTTGCATAACCCATCTTTTTTACAACAGTTAGAAGGCATGACTGTGGTATGACTTGGGTAGGCTCCATTATGGTTGAGGACTATCTGGATTTTGAGTACTATCCAGTCTTGAAGGGTTATCATCCAGGGTTATGTTGTTGTTAGGATATTTAAATTTAATAGGTGCAAACAGTAAAATTGTACAATGAGCCAGAACACACAGTGGTAGTTACAGTAATTGGTTGGAGAGTGCTGGCTCTCGCATGAGGCAATCTATGCTATGATTGGTTGCTGTAAGCATAAAGGGGGAATTTACCTTTTTTCCCGCCTTTTTTCATCTCTGTGCTCTGTATGGTGTCTGGAGATTTACCTCACGATATTCCTGTGTTTTTTGACTATTTTGTCTGCTCATGCATGAGGTAATCTATGCTATGATTGGTTGCTGTGGGTGTAAAGGGAGAGTTTCCCTCCCCCCATTTTCTTCTGTGTGCTCCGTATGGTGTCTAGAGTTTTACCTCATGATGTTCCTGTGTTCCTGACTATCTTGTCTGCTGTATATATACATGTACAATGGGTGAAAAGGTTGAAAAGCCCTGTCCTAGAGAACCTGAAGTTGATCAGATCACAAATGGAATCCATGTAGGCAAAGTGGAATGGTCAGAAGGAAGGCTGAGAACATAGAAAATAGAATAACAGAGTTGGAAGGGACCTTGGAGGTCTTCTAGTCCAACCCCCTGCTTGAGCAGGAGACCCTGTACCATTTCAGACAAATGGCTGTCCAGTCTCTTCTTAAAAACTTCCAGTGTTGGAGCAATTCACTGCTTCTGGAGGCAGGTTGTTCCACTGGTTAATTGTTCTCACTGTCAGGAAGTTTCTCCTTAGTTCTAGGCTGCTTTTCTCCATGATTAGTTTCCATCCGTTGCTTCTTGTCCTGCCTTCTGGTGGACTGGGGAATACATTGACCCCCTTTTCTTTCTGGCAGCCCCTCAAATATTGGAAGACTGCTATCGTGTCACCCCTGGTCCTTCTTTTCATTAAGTTAGATATACCCAATTCGTGCAAATGTTCTTCCTATGTTTTAGCCTCCAGTCCCCTAATCATCCTTGTTGCACTTCTCTGCCCTCTTTCCAGAGTCTCAACATCATTTTTTATGACTTGTGAACATTGTGGTTGAGTGGAGTTGATGAGATGCTGAAAAGAGAGGGGTGGGAACCGCCAGAGGCAGCGGAGGAATCAAAGTGGGACACAAGGGAAGGAGATGAAGGATGGAAGGGAACTTTGAGTGGTGTTGGTGAGAATGGTGTATAGTTTATATTATCTCAGTCCTTTAATGTCTGATGCCCTTGGCTGCTGCATGTCTGCATTTCCTTATTCCTAAAGGGAAGGCAGTGATGGGTATATGGAGGCAAGCACATACATCTGTCTTTATGTATATATGTATGACTTCCAACCTGGGCGAACCAGTGAGTAGGACTTTATTAAAATATACTGCAAATGATTCCCTCTTTGCTTGTACATATTCTACCTTTTAAAAAATTCATGAGCAGCATCCAGGTTGAGTTAATCCTAACAAACCATGCTTGATCATAAGTTGGGGTGTGTGTGGGTGATACTTTGCTGCTCAGGAGAAACAGCCAGAATGAGGATGCTTGTGGGGAGACAGGACCAAAAAAGTCAAGATGATGGCCGGAAGTGTGCAATTTTTTTATTTAATATTTATTTAATAAAACTTATATGCCGCCCTTCTCCCCCATGGGACTCAGGGCGGCTCACAGCATATTAAAAACAATACAAAACATTTCCCTATAAAAGCCAATTAAAAACCAAATATTTGTAGCTGTGTCTTATTTAAAATCATTAAAATTGTCCCTATTTAAAAATTCACCCTAGGTCAGTCCCGCTTGCTGAAAAA
>NW_015388664.1:137342-141013 GCF_001527695.2 Protobothrops mucrosquamatus | reverse complement strand
TTTTTCTATCTTGTCAAGTAGTAGGTTGTGATGTACTTTATCAAATGCCTTACTGAAGTCCAAGTAAATTATATCCACAGCATTCCTCTCATCCACTAATTTTGTCACTTGGTCAAAGAATGCAATAAGATTTGTCTGGCATGATCTATTTTTGACAAACCCATGTTGGCTTTTAGTAATGACTTTGTTTGCCTCTAGGCGTTCGTTGATTCGTTGTTTGATTATCTTTTCCAGGATCTTCCCAGGTATTGAGGTCAGGCTGATAGGTCTGTAATTTCCTGGGTCCATTTTTTTTCCTTTTTTGAGGATGGGAACTACATCAGCTCTTTTCCAGTCCTCTGGTAGTTCCCAGAGGACTGGAATATGTTCCCTAATAACATAGGGGTTAAGTGAATCTGGATTCTGTATTGATTTTGCGTGTCAGGTTGCAAAAGTGGATCACATGACCTCAGGACACTGCAATCGTCATAAATGCGAGTCAGTTGCCTAGCGTCTGAATTTTGGTCACGTGACCGTGGAGATGCTGCACCAGTCCGAAGGGTGGAAAAAGGTCCTAAGTACTGGGGCTAGCTGCAGAAATATTTTCAGTGTTGGTAGGGACCTTGGAGGTCTTCTAGTCCAACCCTCTCCACAAGCATTCCATTCAGGACAAATGGCTGTCTGGTCTCTTCTTAAAAACCTCCAGTGATGGAGCACCCACAACTTCTGAAGGGAAAGTGTCCCACTGGTCCATTGTTCTCACTTGTCAGGAAATTCCTCCTTAATTCTAGGTTGGATCTCTCCTTGCTAAGTTTCCATCCATTGCTTTTTATCCTGCCTTCAGGTGCTTTGGAGACTAGATTGAACAGATTAAAAAGTACGTAGGTTTTAGGACTGTGAAAAGTTCTAGGGACCCAGCCCTCATCCAAGTGAAACTGGGATCCTTTGCATCCTGCAGAAACAATTTCCTTTCCACTTTTCACTCTGTACACAAAACATACACACCTCTTGATGCTATTATTCCTTTCCAGCCTCTATTTGTGGTTATTTTCCTGATGGGCACAGCAGCTGATTACCAAGTCATAAAGGTGCAGTTTATAAAAGCAGCAGCAGCAGAAACCTGTCTCCAGGGCATTTTCAGCAAGAGAGGAAGAGAAGCTAAAATGATGGTTTGGCAGCGCTCTGGATAGGTTCTCCATTCCTGCAGTGCCACCTGCTGGCAGGGCCCGTGGTCGGCCTGGGGAGAGGAGGAGGAGGAGGAGGAGGAAGGAGGAGGAGGAGGAGGATGGGGAGTGGAAAGGGAGGAGGAAGAGAAAGGGGATGGAGGAGGAGGAGGAGGAGGAAGGGAGGATGGAGAAAGGAGGAGGAGGGGTGAAAAAATTGGGGTGGGAGGCGAAGAAAAGGTATAACAACAACAACAACAACAACAACAACAACAATACTAATACTAATACTAATACTAATACTAATACTAATACTAATAATAATAATAATAATAATAATAATAATAATAATAATAATAATAATAATAATAAAGTTGGAAGGGACCTTGGAGGTCATCTGGCCCAACCCCCTGCTCAGGCAGGAAACCCTATACCATTTCAGACAAATGGCTGTTGGCTGTCCAGTCTCTTCTTAAAAACTTCCAGTGTTGGAGCATTCACAGCTTCCGGAGGCAGATTGTTCCACTGGTTAATTATTCTACTATCAGGAAGTTTCTCCTTTGTTCCAGGTTGCTTCTCTCCTTGGTTAGTTTCCACCAGTTGCTTCTTGTCCTGCCTTCAGGCACTTTGGAGAATAGCTTGACTCCCTCTTCTTTGTAGCAGCCCCTGAGATACTAGAACACTGCTATCATGTCCCCCCTCATCCTTCTCTTCATTAAACTAGACATACCCAATTCCAGCAGCCACAAGCAGAGTTAATAATAATAATAATAATAATAATAATAATAATAATAATAATAATAATAATAATAATAATAATAATAATAATAATAATAAAGTTGGAAGGGACCTTGGAGGTCATCTAGTCCAACCCCCTGCTCAGGCAGGAAACCCTATACCATTCCGGACAAATGGCTGTCCAGTCTCTTCTTAAAAACTTCCAGTGTTGAAGCATTCACCGCTTCTGGAGGCAGGTTGTTCCACTGGTTAATTGTTCTAACTGTCAGGAAGTTTCTCCTTAGTTCCAGGTTGCTTCTCTCCTTGATTTGGAATCAACCTGCTGCATCTTCTCCAAAACAAAGCAGACAGAATGAAAGCAACATTTTAAAGGCCACCTGGATGGGGAGTTAAAAGTGGGGTTACCTTTCCTGTTTTTCTTTGCAACTCTTGAGTTAGATAAGAAACATATTTGAGATGAATATTCATATCACCACAATACAAAAAGGATGTTGAGACTCTGGGAAGAGTGCAGAGAAGAGCAACAAGGATGAGTAGGGGGCTGAAGGCTCAACTACGAAGAACAGAAAAGGGGGTCAACCTATTCTGCAAAGCCCCTGAAGGCAGAACAAGAAGCAACAAATGGAAACTAAGCAAGGAGAGAAGCAACCTGGAACTAAGGAGAAACTTCTTTAATTGTGAGAACAATTAACCAGTGGAACGGCTTGCCTTCAGAAGTTGTGAGTGCTCCATCTCTGGAGGCTTTCCAGAAGAAACTGGACAGCCACTTGTCTGGAATGTCATAGGGTCCCCTGCTTGAGCAGGGGATTGGAATAGAAGACCTCCAAAGTCCCTTCCAACTCTGTTATTCTGTTGCTTTGTTAAGAGCATCCCCATGAAAAGGTGAATTCACCTGGAGGGGTTTTAGAAAGCCCTTAATAAGTGAAGTTTCAGGTAATCAATTAAGATCATGTGAGGTACTAATACCACTCTATAAAGCCTGAGTAAGGCCACACCTAGAATACTGCAACTAATTTTGGTCTCCACACTATCAAAAAGAAGTTGAGACTCTAGAACAGGGGTGTCAATGCCGGCCTGCAGGCCGGACATGTCACAATGAAACCGTGCCCACCCCATTGCCAGCAATGGGGAAAAAGTTCCGATACGTCGTGTGACGTCACGTGACGTCACGAGTTTGACATGTCTGCTCTAGAAAGAGTGCAGAGAAGAGCAACAAAGATGATCAGGGGACTGGAGCCTAAAACATATGAAGGATGGTTGCTGGAAGTGGGCATGGCTAGTGAAGAGAAGGACCAGGGGAGACAGGGTAGCAGTGCTCCAATATTTGAGGGGCTGTCACAGAGAGGAGGGGGGTCAACCTATTTTCCAAAGCATCTGAAGGCCAGACAAGGAATAATAATGGATGGAAACTGATCAAGGAGAGATTCAATCTGGAAATAAGAAGAAATTTCCTGACAGTGAGAACAATCAACCAATGGAACAGAAGTTGCCTTCAGAGGTTGTGGGTGCTTCATCACTGGAGGTTTTCAAGAAGAGACTGGACTGCCATCTGTCAGTTCCTGCTTGGGCAGGGGTTGGTCTAGATGACTTACAGGGTCCCTTCCAACTCTGTCTATTCTATTCTATTCTATTCTATTCTATTCTATTCTATTCTACTCTACTCTACTCTACTCTATTCCTATTCTATTCTATTCTATTCTATTCTATTCTATTCTATTCTATTCTATTCTATTCTACTCTACTCTACTCTACTCTACTCTACTCCTATTCTATTCTATTCTATTCTATTCT
>NW_015388664.1:134415-136526 GCF_001527695.2 Protobothrops mucrosquamatus | reverse complement strand
CTACTCCTATTCTATTCTACTCTACTCTACTCTACTCTACTCTACTCTACTCTACTCTACTCTACTCTACTCTACTCTACTCTATTCCTATTCCTATTCCTATTCTATTCTATTCTATTCTATTCTATTCCTATTCCTATTCCTATTCCTATTCCTATTCCTATTCCTATTCCTACTCTACTCTACTCTACTCTACTCTACTCTACTCTACTCTACTCTACTCTACTCTACTCTACTCCTATTCTATTCTACTCTACTCTACTCTACTCTACTCTACTCTACTCTACTCTACTCTACTCTACTCTACTCTATTCCTATTCCTATTCCTATTCCTATTCTATTCTATTCTATTCTATTCTATTCTATTCTATTCTATTCTATTCTATTCTATTCTATTCTATTCTATTCCCTCTTTGGCCAACAATGTTGCCTTCAGAAGATATGGGGGAGGACTTTCCAAGAGTGGATGGACAGAGGAGGGAAAGGGGGGGGGAGAGAAGATGGGGAAGGGGAGAAAGCCCCCTTTCAGCTTAAGTCTGCTCAAGGCGCACTTGCTGTAGCTGGAGATCTTGATCTAGCAAAAGTCCAGTCTGGAATTCTTTAAATATTCACGTGTGATAAGTAAATGCTGGAAATATTTCCTTTCTTGGGATACAGGTAGTCCTCGCTTACTGACTGGTCGCTTAGCGACCATTCAAAGTTACAACGGGAGAGAGAGAGAGAGAGAGAGAGAGAGAGAGAGAGAGAGAGAGAGAGAGACTTACACACGTAGTCACGTGATCACGTTTTGGGCACTTGCCAACCAGCTCACATTACGGCCATTTGTAGCATCCCACAGTCACGTGACCACAATTTTCAGCATTTTGGGCTGGTTTGCAGTAGTTATTTCTAGTCCTTTGAGAAAAATGGGCTGGTTTGATAACTGCTGCAATTCACTTAACGACCCCCACAGAAAGGTCATAAAATTGGACACAGTCACACCCTAACCTGCTTAACGACCACCATGACTTCATGACTGCAATTCTGGAATCAGTTCCGGTCATAAGTCAAGGACCACCTGTACTTTACATTAAGGCTGTGCAAAACGCTGCATGCATCAACACCTCCTTGGAAGGAGCAGCTGGCTGTGTTTCTGCATCCAAGCCGAAACATCTGCATTCCAGATGTTCTGTCCTCCGAACAGAACAAAACACAGCTGTTCCAGGCAGCGGTGGTTTGGTGGCAGCAGCAGGAGCTGGAAAAAGACACAACTGAGAGATTTAAATACATTTAACAAACAAACAAATAAAAAAAAATCCTTCAACAGACAGTCTTCAACTTACGACCTCAATTGAGCAAATGTATGTTGCTAAGTGAGACATTGGTTAAGTGAGTTTTGCCCTTACCTTTCTTGCTCTCGTTGCTAAGTGAATCACTGCAGTTGTTAAGTTAGTAGCAGGGTTGTTAAGTGAATCTGGCTTCCCCATTCTGACTTTGCTGGTCAGAAGGTTGCAAAAGGGAATCACGTGACCCCGGGACATTGCAACCGTCATAAATATGAATCAGTTGCCAAGCGTCTGAATTTTGATCCTGTGACCATAGGGTGCTGCAGTGGTCGCAAGTGTGAAAAATGGTCATAAGTCCCTTTTTCAATGCCGTTGTAACTTCAAACGGTCATTAAATGAACTATTGTAAGTCAAGGACTATCTTCAGTTACGGCAGCTGGGGGTGGGCGAAGCAAAAGAGAGGGAGGCCACTGAGAAGATGGGTGGGAGGCACTCTGGCATACACAAGAAAGAGGAGAGGGGGGCAAGACATTTGTACTAAGTCAGTGATGGCGAACCTTTTAGAGACCGAGTGCCCAAACGGCAACCCAAAACCCACTTATTTATCGCAAAGTGCCAGGGCCGCATCAGCATTGTGGTGCCTTCATGGGGGGGGGCGTAGGGAGGCACCTCTGAGTGCCGCTTCTGGCACGCAAAAACCAGGGGCACAAAAATGGGCCACCGTGCTGCAAGGCGCAAAAACGGCCGTGCCGTGGGGTGCAGATACAAGGTGCTGCACCATGCAAGAACAGGGCAGGGCTAATGAGTATCACGCAGGCACTAGCCCCGCCCCATTTCCAGCACGTG
>NW_015388664.1:124518-134155 GCF_001527695.2 Protobothrops mucrosquamatus | reverse complement strand
GGGGGGGGGCGTAGGGAGGCACCTCTGAGTGCCGCTTCTGGCACGCAAAAACCAGGGGCACAAAAATGGGCCACCGTGCTGCAAGGCGCAAAAACGGCCGTGCCGTGGGGTGCAGATACAAGGTGCTGCACCATGCAAGAACAGGGCAGGGCTAATGAGTATCACGCAGGCACTAGCCCCGCCCCATTTCCAGCACGTGTGTGCTCGTGGCCCTGTGCACGCGTGCATGCATGTAAAATGCTTCCCCCTCCCTTTTCTTCCAGTCCACCAATCAACAATGGTTGGTGACCTCTGCTCTACCACCTCTACTCGAGCTTGCTAGTCGGCCGCTTCGCCTCCTTTGTGTTGGGCAGGGCTCCTGCTCTAGGTGACAGTGGTGGCCTGATGCACCTGCTGCTGGAGGCGGTGGCACATGTGCCAACAGAGAGCGCTCTGACTGCCGCCTCTGGCACACATGCCATAGGTTCGCCACCACTGTACTAAGTAATCTCCCCCCCTGCGGAAATAAAATCATCCTGCAGTCCCTGTGGATTTTATTCTGGTTGGAACGTGTCAAGTGCAAAGAATCAGGACCTCACGTTAACTTCCAGTTAAGCGGATTTATTGCTCATACCCATACAAATAGTCCTTGACTTACGCCACAGCTGGGAACATAATTCCCATTGGTAAGCAAGGCAGTTGATAAGTGAGACATGCCTGATTTTATGACCTTTTTGCCAGGGTTGTTAAGCAAATCACTGCAGTTGTTAAGCAAAGAGCAACAAAGATGGTAGCTAAAATATGAAGAACGGTTGCAGGAAGTGGGTATGTCTAGCCTAGTGGAAAGCAGGACTAGGGGTAACATGATAGCAGCCTTCCAATATTTGAGGGGCTGCACACAAAGAAGAGGGGGGGGGTCAACGTCTTCTCCAAAGCACCAGAAGGCAAGACAAGAAACAACGGATGGAAACCAATCAAGGAGAGAAGCAACCTGGAATTAGGGAGAAATTTCCTGACAGTGGGAACAGTCAACCAGTGGAACGGCTTCCCTCCAGAAGTTGTGGGTGCTTCATCGCTGGAGGCTTTCAAGAAGAGATTGGACAGCCACTTGTCTGAAATGGTATAGGGTCTCCTGCTTGGATTAAAAGATCTCCAAGGTCCCTTCCAACTCTGTTGTTTACCTTCTAAAAACATAGCAGTGGGCCAGTTACATCCATAAAGATTTATCTGTTTGCTGTGGCCAGATTGTGGCATTTCAGATACACACTTCTTTGTGTACAAAAAAGAGATTGTATGACATTTGCAGGCCAAACAACATTTCCCTGATGTTGATATTCTCCTCATGTCTAGGAATGCAACCCAAATCAACTCCAACCAGCCCAAGCAAAGGCCTCATCTGAAGACTTGAAAAGGAGGCAGGACAAGAAGCAATGGATGGAAACTAATCAAGGAGAGAAGCAACCTGGAAATAAGGAGAAATTTCCTGACAGTGAGATCAATTAACCAGTGGAACAGCTTGCCTTCAGATGTGTGGCTGCTCCATCACTGGAGGTCTCTAAGAAGAGACTGGACAGCCAGTTGTCTGAAATGGTATAGGGTCTCCTGCTTGACCAGGGGGCTGGACTAGAAGACCTCCAAGGTCCCTTCCAGCTCTATGCTGATTAAGTGATTAAGCTGTCAATTATCAAGGAGAGAAGCAACCTAGAACTAAGGAGAAACTTCCTGACAGTTAGAACAATTAAGCAGTGGAACAACCTGCCTCCAGAAGCGGTGAATGCTCCAACACTGGAAGTTTTCAAGAAGAGACTGGACAGCCATTTGTCCGAAATGGTGTAGGGTATCTTGCCTGAGCAGGGGGTTGGACTCGATGACCTTCAAGGTCCCTTCCAACTTTATTATTATTATATTATGAGCTGATTGGATCTTGTGGGTTTCTTCTGGGTGAGTCTGTTTATGCTGAACCCCCAACCAGACCAGGTATCAACTTGGAACTGCATTCACAACATGCAAGCTGTGTTAGGGTTGATCTTGGTTAGACTTGCCTCATGTTGGTTACTTTTCCTGTGCAAAACCAGCTAATTCAGTACAGGTAATCCTTGATTTTCAACGGTTTGTTTAGTGACTGTTCAACTTTGCAATGGCACTGAAAAAGTGACTTAGGGCCATTTTTTACACTTAGGACAATTGCAGCATCCCCATGTGATCAAAATTCAGACACTTGGCAACTGGCTCGTATTTATGACCATTGTGGTGTCATGTGATCTCCTTTTGTGACATTCTGACAAGCAAAGTCAACAGGGAAGCCAGATTCAATTTAATTCACTGTACTAACTTAATAACTGCAGTGATTCGCTTCAGAACTGTGGCAGAAAGATTGTAAAATGCGTCAAAACTCACTTAACAAAACTCACTTAGCAACAGAAAGTTTGGGCTCGATTGTGGTCATAAGTTAAGGACTTAGCCTGTACTTGGGCTAACCATTTTAGGCCAAGACGCCTTCCTGCTTTCTGTCCATTTGAGCAGCAAGTCCCTTCGCATCCTTCTCTGATTGAAAAATGTCAGAAAACGAAACACCAGATTCTAAAGGGATCTGTCAAAAATTTTAGAAGGATAATAATAATAATGATGATGATGATGATAACAACAACAACAACAACAACAACAACAACAATAATAATAATAATAATAATAATAATAATAATAATAATAATAATAATAATAAAGTTGGAAGTGACCTTGGAGGCCATGTAGTCCAGCCCCCTGCTCAGGCAGGAAACCCTACACCATTTCAGACAAATGGCTGTCCAGTCTCTTCTTAAAACTTCCAGTGTTGGAGCATTCACCACTTCTGGAGGCAAATTGTTCCACTGGTTAATTGTTCTAACTGTCAGGAAGTTTCTCCTTAGTTCCAGGTTACTTCTCTCCTTGCTTAGTTTCCATCCGTTGCTTCTTGTCCTGCCTTCAGGCGCCCTGGAAAATAACTTGACTCCCTCTTCTTTGGGGCAGCCCCTGAGATATTGGAACACTGCTATCATGTCTCCCCTCATCCTTCTCATCATTAAACTAGACATACCCAATTCCAGCAACCGTTCCTTATATGTTTTAGCCTCCAGTCCCCTGATCATCTTTGTAACGGGATAACAGGGAGATAAATGTTTCAGGAAAAACATTTATTCTGGCATCAATTTTCATGAACTAACATTCGCTTCGTTTGATGCACACAGTCCCATGCTGAGGCTGAAAACCATGAATTGACAATTGCAAGGGCTGAAGAAAATGAAGTCCAGATAGTGATAATTGCCTTATTGATAGCAGCCATTCACAAGTGGTTATTAGATAAAGTCCTTGCATTAAATTTTAACTTCTTTTAAATGTGTGTTTGTTAGAGTCTCTTGTTGTTATTGCTCTGCAGAAGTAGGGCGTGCTCTGTAATTTCAGATGGTTTCAAGAGAACTGTTTTCTTTTTATTAACTTCTGGTGAGCTAAAAAAAAATAAAATCTAATTTGGAAGCAGAGATCTCGCCTTCCCTGATTAATTACTTTTATTAATCATTCTATTAACAATGAGTCTATGATTCTAATTACGTTGGATAACCACCACCTGGTGGTCTGTGGAGGGCACTGCAGACAATTTTGTAAATTGGGTTCCATGTATCATTTAAACAAAAAATAATAAAATATATTATACTAATCTATTTATGAGCTTTACATCCTGTCTTTGGTTCAGGAGCACAAGGCAGCAAACGTAATGTTCCCTCTTCTCATTTTCCCACAACAACTCTGGAATATAGATTTGATTTTCTTTATCTCTTGTGAGATTGATTCACCTTCCCAGGGAAATAGAAGCTCTACTCACTCTTACAATTTCTTACAACTCTCACACATCAGGTTTAAGGCTCTCCTAGGAAATGGAGGGCACCAGCTGCTATTAAGATTCTACTGCAGAGCAGGAGGTGAGATTTTGTAAAAGATATCGTATCGTATCGTATTTAAAGTCTGCCAACTTTTCACCCACAAATAGCTTAGAGATCTCCCCATTAAGAAAATCCACAGAAGTGGCCTTTGGAGATACTTCTTTCAACAACCTGTTTTTCAGGTGTATGGTTGTGTGGTTGTGATCTCATGTTGCTTCCAGATTATGCTCCCTTGCGACCCTGTCTTTCCACACTACAAAAATCTGGAAAAAGTTTTAACTGCTGAATGATTTTAATAGCTTTATAGTACATATTATAACTTTTATACAATTCATAGAGTTCTTTTGTTGGCTAGTTCAGACGCTAGTGTTTATCAAGTCAATTAATCAATGCATTCCCTCACTCAAGAATGGTGTTGCCTGTAGGTTAGCGATAGAAGGACCAGGTTGGTGGGTGCCTTGCAGCAGATATAGAATTTGAAATTTTCCTTTACATTGGAGATAAATATTGCTTTGTTTTCCATGCAAAGAGCAAATGGCAAGCCATCCCACTGATCAAATCCTACCACTTCCCACCATTCAGTTAGAACTGATGAAAGTTCTCGCATGAGAAATGAAATGTTTTCAAGGGAAAAAAAACCAAGAAAGTCCAGTTTGGAAAAGCACCTTCGGGACAACCATGGCCTGGATGACTGAGAATCTCCTAAGAAAAGAATTGCAGAATTATAGAATTGCAGAAGTGCAGAATAACAGTTGGAAGGGACCTTAGAGGTCTTCTAGTCCAACCCCCTGCTCAAGCAGGAAACCCTATACCATTTCAGACAAATGGTTGTCCAATCTCTTCTTAAAAACCTCCAGTGATGGAGCACCGACAACTTCTGTTCCACTGGTTGATTGTTCTTCCTGTCAGGCAGTTTCTCCTTAGTTCCAGGTTGCTTCTCTCCTTGATTAGTTTCCATCCGTTGCTTCTTGTCCTGCCTTCAAGTCCTTTGGAGAATAGCTTGACTCCCTCTTCTTTGTGGCAGCCTCTGAAGTACTGGAAGACAGCCATCATGTCCCTCTAATCCTTTTCACTGGACTAGACTAGACAAGACTAGGGGTCTTCAAACTTGGCAAATGCTGCCTGGGAGTTCTAGGAGTTGAACCAAAGGTGCTTTTTCAGGAGGCAACTGAACTTTCTTCTTTTTCTTTGAAGACATTTCACTTCTCATCCAAGAAGCTTCTTTAGCTCTGTCTAGATGGTGGGGAATGGAAGGATTTACATTCCTTGCAGACAGCTGGCCATTTGCATTCTTTTAGAGAGTCGTTGAGGCCACTTGGAGGTTTTCCTGTGTCCTCAGGGTCACCTGAGTAGTGCAAATGTGCGTGGAGCCTTTGGGCTGCAGGACTGCCCTGTTCCTTTAGTCTGCAATGTTTTTTGGAAATCTGTTCATACTCCTGCACCCTTTGAAGGGTGCTCATCCCAAAGTGTATAGCTAAATGTCTATGGAGATCCTCAGTCATCCAGGTCCTGGTTGTCCCAAAGGTGCTTTTTCAAGAGGCAACTGGACTTCCTTGTTTTTCTTTGAAGACGTTTCGCTTCTCATCCAAGAAGCTTCTTCAGTTCTTCAGACGTGGAGAAGCTTGTTGGATGAGAAGCAAAACGTCTACATTTAGGCAAGAAAAACCAAATGCACAGGTATAGTATAGGGGGTACCTTGCTCAATAGTAGTAACTGTGAGATGGACCTCGGAGTCCTAGTGGACAATCCCTTAAATAAGAGCCAGCCATGTGCTGCAGCTGCCAAAAAGGCCAACACAGTGCTAGGCTGCATTAACAGAGGGACAGAATCAAGATCACGTGAAGTGTTAATAGCACTTTACAAGGCCTTGGTAAGGCCACACATGGAATACTGCATCCAGTTTTGGTCACCACGATGTAAAAAAGATGCTGAGACTCTGGAAAGAGTACAGAGAAGAGCAACAAAGATGATTAGGGGACTGGAGGCTAAAACATATAAGGAACAGCTGCTGGAATTGGGTCTGTCTAGTTTAATGAAGAGAAGGACGAGGGGGGACATGATAGCAGTGTTCCAATATCTCAGGGGCTGCCCCAAAGAAGAGGGAGTCAAGCTATTCTCCAAAGCGCCTGAAGGCAGGACAAGAAGCAACGGATAGAAACTAATCAAGGAGAGAAGCAACCTAGAACTAAGGAGAAACTTCCTGACAGTTAGAACAATTAACCAGTGGAACAACCTGCCTCCAGAAGTGGTGAATGCGCCAACACTGGAAGTTTTTAAGAAGAGACTGGACAGCCATTTGTCTGAAATGGTATAGGGTTTCCTGCCTCAGCAGGGGGTTGGACTAGATGACCTCCAAGGTCCCTTCCAACTTTATTATTATTATTATTATTATTATTATTATTATTATTATTATTATTATTATTATTATTATTATTATTATTATTATTATTATTATTATTATTATTATTAAAAACGAAGAAAGTCCCAGTTGCCTCTTGGGGAAAAAAACCCTTTGGGATAAAACGCAGAAAAAAGTGTCTGTGGAGATTCTCAGTCATCCAGGTCATAGTTATTCCAAAGATGTTTTTTTTCAGGAGGCAACTGGACTTCCTTGTTTTTCTTTGAAGAGGTTTCACTTCTCATCCAGGAAGCTTTTTCAGCTCTGACCGGATGGTGGAGAATGGAAAGATTTCAAAGAAAAACAAAGGAAGTCCAGTTGCCTTCTGCAAAAAGCACTTTTGGGACAACCATAACCTGCAGGACTGAGAATCTCCATAGACGTCTGGGAGTTGAAGTCCACACGTTTTAAAGTTGCCAAGAATGGAGACCCCTGGCCTAGATCTACTTGCTTCCTGCAATCGTATAGAAAGCAAGATTTTTCTCTTCTTTTGATCTGTGCAACCAAGTGCCGCGTCAAAAGAAAGAGAAACTTGGCCGTGAGGAGAACAGTATTCTTTGGGCCCCTTGGGGGAATCCATTTCCACTGTAGCCTTGTTCCAAGAATCTGGAAACCGGAATCAGGCCAGGAGCCCCCCCGTTCCTCTCTTTTTTCCTTTCCCCTCCATCCCTTTTTCCTTTCGCGTTACATCTTTTAAGACAGTAAATTCAGGATAAAGACCTGCCTGGATCTGATTATCGTATTAACTGCCCTGGAAAGATTTCAAAACTCCAGGCATGAAATATGGCTGTTTTAAATAATAAAGCCATGCTTAGATTCTGCAAAGTCCGCCGTTGGATTAAGGCAGAATCTGGACCCATTAAAATGTCATCATTGCGGACGGTTGGCTGGGATGGTTCAGTGCCGGTTTCCAGGTCTTCTGTGCCAGTGGTGGCGAACCTATGGCACGGGTGCCAGAGGCGGCACTCGGAGCCCTCTCTGTGGGCACATGTGCCGTTGCCCCAGCCTTGCCTCCCCCCGCGACTCCCTCTTCACCAGCAGCCTCCCTGGAGGAAAATCGCCTCTGAGCGTGGCCCACACGGAGCAGCGCAGCAAAGGACATGGCAGCCAGGCAGCGTAGACAAAACTCTGCCCTCATGCTCCATCGCGCACAGTTGATGCTGCAGGGCACGGGCAGAGGGCGTGGCCGCCATGGCGCTGCTGGGCTGCCTGGGCGATCTGCGGTGGGCCCTGGAGGCGGTGAGTGGCCCTGCGGGTAGGCAGGGTGGGGCGGAGTGAAGGCGGGGCAGGGGGTGGAGCAGGGGCAGGGCAGGGGGTGGAGCGGGGACTGGGCCAGTTTTGGGGCACTCGGTCTCTAAAAGGTTCGCCATCACTGTTGTATGCTGTAAGCAAAATCCTACCTGGTTGGTCACAGGGTGGATGCAAGGCCCTGGTCTGGCTGCTTCTAACCAAGATGCCGAGGAGAATCTCAGCATTAATGACCAAAGTGCCCCCAAATAAGTTTTAATGTCTTGTTTCATAAATAAAGTAAAATGATGTTTTGAGGGCTGTCGCGGAGAAGAGGGGGGTCGGCCTGTTTTCCGAAGCACCCAAAGGCAGGACAAGAAGCAATGGATGGAAGCTGATCAAAGAGGAGATCCAACCTAGAATTAAGGTGAAATTGCATGATGGTTAGAACAATTGATCAGTGGAAAGGCTTGCCACTAGAAGTTGTGGCAGTAACTGTCTTTGCATAGTTTCTCTAAGATCATCCCCATGGCTCCTTACGGGAAGGAGAGCAAATTCAGAAGCTGCCCTCCAAAAGACCCCCTCGCTCCCCAAAATCCAGAAGAGCAAACAAGCTATGATTCACACATTGACCTGTTTGAAAAAAATGGAGGGGTCTTCATGAAGAAGAGTTATCTCTACCAGTGGAAATCTCTTCAATGTGGCCAATACCCTCCTTCCTAAATTGTTTAATGTGGCAGAAGGGAAAAGGTATTAAATAAACGACTAGAGAGTGGGGATTTTAATTTTAACCCAATGCAGTCAGAGGCACCCAGAGGAAATGCATGTTAAAAAGTGAGCTTCAATTGTGTGGTCACAGAAAGCAAATCCCACTCTCTTCTAGCACTGCTGATGTTACCTAGTTGGGTCATGAAATGTCTGCAAGCAAACAATAAGCTCAGAGAACACCAGTAGCCAACACCCAGATAAGCAGGGATTAACACCAGACAAACATTAAGCAGAAAACAATACCCTAATTGAGGAACTATCAAGGAGAAAATCTTCCCCTGCCAACACTGGTAGTCACACTACCATATATAAACAGAGAGCAAAATTCCCTCCCTTCTAGCACTGGTGATGCTACCTAGTTGGGCCATGAAACATCTGCAAGGAAACCACCAAGCTCAAAGAGCACCAAGGACCCCATAGTCATTCTCCTCCTCCTCCTCCTCCTCCTCCTCCTCCTCCTCCTCCTCCTCCTCATCATCATCATCATCATCATCATCATCATCATCATCATCATCATCACTATCATCTTCCTTGCAAATCTCACTCCCTTCTAGCCCTGATGATGTTATCTAGTTGGATCATGAAACATCTGCAAGGAAACCACCAAGCTCAGAGAGCACCAAGGACCCCATAGTCATCGTGGTCGTCGTTGTCCTCCTTCTCCTTCTCCTCCTCATCTTCCTTGCAAATCCCATTCTCTTCTAGCACTGGTGATGCTACCTAGTTGGGCCATGAAACATCTGCAAGAAAACCACCAAGCTGAAAGAGCACCAAGAATCCCATAGTCATCCTTCTCCTCTTCCTCCTCCTCCTCCTTGCAAATCCCCCTCCCTTCTAGCCCTGGTGATGTTACCTAGTTGGATCATGAAACATCTGCAAGAAAACCACCAAGATCAGACAGCACCAGGATCCCCACACCAACCCTGAGCTGCCAAGATTCTCCTCGACCAGTATATCTTTTGACCACTCCCGAATTGAAATAACTCTCCAAAGAGTTTCATGCTGGACCTTTTCTCTTCATCTCACCATGCCCTGCCAACATCTCCTGCCACCCTCTTGCCAACTTGACAAGGTGGTGCTTCATAGGGAAACCTAACTGGGTTTCCCTTCCATGTGGGTTTCTGGCTGGTTTGTGCCTTGCTTGCCTCAACATCCCTGGCCGTCATTCCAGGCCTGCTGGAAGGGAGCCAGGGCAGTGGCAGCGGGCCTGGGGGCCATTGTTTCAATTAATTGCACATGCAGCTAAACTAATGAAAAATGGAGGCTTAGCACCAGTTTCTCAGAACAATGCCTGCCAGTTATATATCCGTGTCATTAGTTACAGAGAAAATGTGCTGCGTAAAAAAGGGGG
>NW_015388664.1:119206-122126 GCF_001527695.2 Protobothrops mucrosquamatus | reverse complement strand
CAACGGGTGGAAGCTAACCAAAGAGAGAAGCAACCTAGAACTAAGGAGAAACTTCCTGACGGTTAGAACAATTAACCAGTGGAACAACCTGCCTCCAGAAGCGGTGAATGCGCCAACACTGGAAGTTTTTAAGAAGAAACTGGACAGCCATTTGTCCGAAATGGTATAGGGTTTCCTGCCTGAGCAGGGGGTTGGACTACATGACCTCCAAGGTCCCTTCCAACTTTATCATCATCATCATCATCATCATCATCATCATCATCATCATCATCATCATCATCATCATTATTATTATTATTATTATTATTATTATTATTATTATTATTATTAAGATGGCCTGCCTGTATCTTGAGGCTCTTTGCCCCACATCTTTGGGATCCAACATCAGGTCTTGCACCATGTGTGAATCCATCCTCTGTGGGGTCCTTGGTTCAGCTGTCTTGGGATCCTCCCCTGCCTGCACACCTGGATTCCTTCTCATGAATCATACTAACGGCCAAGTGATCTTGCAGACATCTGCCCCAAAAGCTTTGTGGATGCACCTCTGATGGCTCCTTGTAAGCTAAGGGATCTGAGAACCTTCTGGTTAATCTGCCCATCCGGGCAACCGGATGTCAGAGCTCTCCTGAATACTTCAGGATGTTGTAAGTGAAATTTTTGCCTGGCAATTAAAACTGGCAAACATCTGAAGAAGCTTCCTGGCCTGGGCCGGAGGAGGTCTGTTCTGAAGCTTCTAATGGCTTTCAAAAGCCCTTCAAAAGACCCACGCTTCATTTGCCTCGCTTGCAATTATTATCCACGCATCACGAACCTTCTCTTCCTTTAATGTTAGCTTAAGGCTATTTTGTGCATTTTAAAGCCAGGCCCTCAGTGTGGGACTCAGAAGCACCCCCTGGGACGAAGCTCCAGATGCCCCCCCCCCGCCTCTCGGAGGCTGGAAGGCCCTTGAAACCCTGGCTCTTCGCCCAGACCTTTGGCGAGGGGGGGGAAAGCCCCCTTTGAATGATGTGGCTTATCTCTTTTGTTCCTGGCTGGGTTTTTCTTTTTTCTTTTTTGTCCATTTCACTCTTTCCTGGTTGCCTATTGTTATGTGTGTGTGTGTGTGTGTGTTTTTCTCCTGTTTTGAACTGCTTTTTATCTATCATTGCCGAGAAATTGTTGGGAGACAGGCAGCAGATACACTTAATAAATCATCATCTCCTTGAGCTGGAATGGCTCCCCGAGGACTAAGCTTGCCTGACCCACCTCGGCCTTCGGTGAGGAAGTGGAGTGTTAACCCTTTGAGGGACCCACAAACAGGCACGAAGCTGCTCGAGGGACACCTGTTTTCATAGCCAGCTGAGAGATTCAAAAAGTCAGACGGCAGGGGGCTGGAGTAGAACACGTGTGTCAAACTCAGTTGTGTCACGTGATGTATGGTGACATATCGTGACACTTTTTGCCTCGGCAGAGCCAGGGTGGCCGTGGCCTGCGCATGACGCATCCGGCCTGCGGGCCGCCAGTTTGACACCCCTGGACTAGAAGACCTCCACGGTCCCTTCTAAGTCTGGTATTCTGTCATTCTGATCATTAAAGAGAGATAAAGCCTCGAATTAAGGAGAAATTTCCTGACAGTAGAACACTTGTTTAGTGGAGTGGCTTGGCTTCAGAGATTGTGAGTGCTCCATCAAAAAAAGATTGGACCACCATTTGTCTGAGACGGTATGGTATTCCATGAGCCAGCCGTGTGCTGCAGCTGCCAAAAAGGCCAACACAGTGCTGGGTTGCATTAACAGAGGGGATAAAATCAAGATCACGTGAAGTATTAATACCACTTTACAATGCCTTGGTAAGGCCACACTTGGAATACTGCATTCAGTTTTGGTCACCATGATGTAAAAAAGATGTTGAGACTCTAGAAAGAGTACAGAGAAGAGCAACAAAGATGATTAGGGGACTGGAGGCTAAAGCATATAAGGAACGGCTGCTGGAATTGGGTATGTCTAGTTTAACAAAGAGAAGGACGAGGGGGGACATGATAGCAGTGTTCCAGTATCTCAGGGGCTGCCCCAAAGAAGACGCAGTCAAACTATTCTCCAAAGCGCCTGAAGGCAGGACAAGAAGCAATGGATGGAAACTGATCAAGGAGAGAAGCAAGCTAGAACTAAGGAGAAACTTCCTGACAGTGAGAACAATTAACCAGTGGAACAACCTGCCTCCAGAAGCGGTGAATGCTCCAACACTGGAAGTTCTTAAGAAGAGACTGGACAGCCATTTGTCTGAAATGGTGTAGGGTTTCCTGCTTGAGCAAGGGGTTGGACTAGATGACCTCCAAGGTCCCTTCCAACTCTGTTATTCTTTAATTTGATTCCTGCAGGCAGGGCTCCGGTTGGCTTCCCCAGAGATGCCCCTGGTCGAGGCCTTCTCTGTTTGGAGAGAAGCGGAAAGGAAGGTGAAGCCGGAGAAAGGCGGAGGGATTTGGAGCTGGCTCCCAGCTGGAGCAAAGTGACCCTGGCCACAATGGAAATTTGCTGCAGGGGCCGTCTTCCTGTGTCCACTCTCAGCTGTCAGGAGAAGCTGGCCAGAGCTCCAGCCAGGAACAAAGGGAACCAGCAAATGGGCTGCATAAATCCCTTTCCCTTGAAGTCGCCACCACAAAGCTTCCTGGCAGGAGAAAAGATGGCCTGTCCACAGTTGGAAACGCCTTAAAGGAAGCCTCTGCAAATGGAAAGGGGAGAGAATTCAGCCGGAGGGTGCGTGAGCAGGACTTTTTTGTGTGTATGTACAAAAAAGACCATTTGTGGCCAAATAGGTTTTTCAAGGGAGGGAGAGGTAAGGCGCTGCAGTCCCAAAAAGCCAAGGATGGAAGCTCTGCTTGATTGGCACGGGCCCGTAAGAAAAAGGCACAACTTGGATGGCTCCGTTGTGGAGATCGTCTTGG
>NW_015388664.1:95284-117654 GCF_001527695.2 Protobothrops mucrosquamatus | reverse complement strand
CTCCCCCCTCTCTCTCCCCCCCTCCTCCTCCTTTCTCTTATATTAAATTTACAAATTTATAGACCTTATTAAACTTCCAAACTTCCAACTCTGCTTTTCTGTTATTCTTAAATATTTTCCACTCCAACTTCCACCCCCCTCCTCTCCCCCAGATTTCTGCTGCTGAGTTTTCTTGCCAGGCTAGGATCAGCCAAGGATCCTTTTTCAAACCCCAAGGAGGAGAATATTTATGGGACAAGCAATTTAAGAGTTTCAGCTACTTGGAGGCTGAATTCCTGGTGGGAATTAGCAGGGCACCTAGCCAAAGGGACCCAGGGGGAAGGAGGGAAGGAAGGAAGGAGAGTGAGAAGAAGGAAGGAAGGAAGGAAGGAAGGAAGGAAGGAGGGAGGGAGGGAGGGAGGGAGGGAGGGAGGGAGGAAGAGAGGGAGGGCCAGGACACAAGGTTTTCTGTTAATGAAAAGCACCGTGTTGGAAGGCTCCTTTTTGCAACAAAGAATGGCTGAACTTCAGAGGGAGAAGCACCTAGCCCAATTTTTCTCAACCCTGGCAACTTTAAGCTGTGTGGACTTCAACTCCCAGAATTCCCCCAGCCCTAGGAAAATTCTGGGCGTTAACTCTATTCCACTTAAAGTTGCCAAGGTTGAGAAACAATTTTTGAGCCAGCTCTGCATCCCCTTACCTGCCCTACCATCCAGCCCACCATTTTGACTTAAGTCAGGGGTGTGGCTGTGGAATTCTGGGAGTTGAAGTCTACAACTCTTACAGTTGCCAAGATTGGACACCCCTGACCGAAGTGATGGCTAATCCGAGTTGGCAGGAGACAGTTCCCGTTTTTAGGCGATCTGGGTCTAGCATTAGTCTTCCTGTGTTCCTTTAAAAAAGAACAAAAGAAAAGGGACATTGTTCGTACCACATTATCCAACGAGGAATTCCATTATTTCAGCCGCTGATTAAAAAACTTTAGAAAAACATGCAAATGGACAGAGCGGAGATTTACATCCAAAAAGAAGGGATGGATTTTAAAACTAGAAGAATGGTGGGGGAGATTCGGAAAATACAGTTAGCAGAATTGGCAACGTTCCATCCAAATTAATCCAGAAATGAGGAAAAATAAAGGACAATGCTTTATTGAACGCGATACAATTATGCAGAAGAAAAACAGCCAATAAAGCTTGGCGACAAGATAACAAGATAAGTAAGAATAACCATAGGGAGAGACGCTCCCAAAGGAACAAAAGATAGAAAAAAAAAACGTGGCAACTTTATTTATTTATTTATTTATTTATTTATTTATTTATGATCCACGCGACTTTCTCCAAATTGGCGGCTTCTATTATGTATGTTAGCGATGGGCGATAAAAATTGTACAGCATTGCTGTAGAACAACCCATTTCTGGAGAGTTATAGTTATTAGTCGCTGGGACGGGAAAAGGAACAAGAAACAATTTAGATGGCAAAGATAAATAGGCACGAATAAAGTACTTAGAGAAATCTCACATTATATGGTGAGGAGGTTAAGGAATTGTTTGAATCAAATTATATGAGAAAGGATGAAAGAGTCCTCAGATTTTGGGGAAACCTTGTGACATTTCTACCAATCGGACAGGGGGAAAAAATACCCCATTTGTTTCTGACCTTGTACCAGAAATAATGAGGAAATCTGAAGCCGTACAGTGTGTAATTATAATTTCATGCCGAAAGAAAATCAGTTATTGCCTTGGTTTCTAATGCAAATTAATTATATTTCAGCCTTTTGTCTACGACTCGGAAGAAAAGAAATGCTTTTTAGAACCAATTTAAGATTTCTGACACCACCTAGAGACAAGATGACTCATGTAGATCAGCTTGACCCAGGAAGATACTCCCCAAAATTAAAAAAAAAATTAAAAAATAAAGTGTTGTAGTTGATGAATATTGCATAATATTTCTTTCTTCCTCTTTTTTTCTGAAGGTTCTTTTTTTTTTTTTTTAAGAAATCTAGCTTTTAAATAAAAATGCAAAGAAATATTGTTTTGAAAAAGAGAACCAAATGATACCCTTTTCTCCAAGGGGACCGAAGCAGCTTTGAAAATCCTGAAACAATTATTTTGTTCCCGCAAGAGGCTTTGGTCCTATCCTTGCTGCCCCTTCGGGTGACCTTCCGCCTATTTCTTAGCAATTTAGCAATTTCCCTTTTCCNAGGAAGAGGAAGAAGAAGAAGAAGAAGAAGAGGAGGAGGAGGAGGAGGAGGAGGAGGAGGAGGAGGAGAAGGAGAAGGAGAAGGAGAAGAAGAAGACGAAGAAGAGGAAAAGAAGAGGAAGAGGAAGAAGAAGAAGAAGAAGAGGAGGAGGAGGAGGAGGAGGAGGAGGAGGAGAAGGAGAAGGAGAAGAAGAAGACGAAGAAGAGGAAAGGAAGAGGAAGAGGAAGAGGAAGAAGAAGAAGAAGAAGAAGAAGAAGAAGAAGAAAGAAGAAGAAGAAGAAGAAGAAGAAGAAGAAGAAGAAAGAAGAAGAAGAAGAAGAAGAAGAAGAAGTCGTCTTAGTTTGGACACCCCTAGAATAGATGATCTCTGAAGTTCCTTTCAGTTGTACAAGTTTTGTCATTTGGATGCTGTTGTGAACTGATGGCAGCTCAACTCAATTGTCCTCCACAGGTGGTCCTCAACTTACAAACACCCGCTTAAATGACCGTCCGAAGTTACAACGGCACTGAAAAAAGTGACTTATGACCGTTTTTCACACTGACGACCGTTGCAGCCCCCCCGGTCACGTGATCAAAATTCAGATGCTTGGCAACTGGTTTGTATTTATGACGGTTGCAGTGTCCCGGGGTCACATGATTTCCTTTTGCGACCTTCTGACAAGCAAAGTCGATGGGGGAGCCTGATTCGCTGAACAACCCTATTCCTCACTTAACAACTGCAGTGATTCACTTAACAACTGTGGCAAGAAAGGATGTAAAATGAGGCAACATTCACTTAACACCTGTCTCGCTTAGCAACCGAAAGTTTGGACTCAGCTGCAGTCATGACTACCTGTACACAACTTTAATCAGAAATCAGAAATAGGGAGTTGGTTTCTTCCTTGCACAACAGGATGAATTTGATGAATTAAATTGAGTCCTGCCTGTTTTGTTTCTTAAGCTCTCAAACGATGGATGCAAACCCCAAACTGGGAAATTAATGTTGCGTTTGGCATTATGGGAGCAATTTTTCCCCAACCTAAAGAAAGACACACAAATCTGTTACAATCATTGTGAGAACTAGCCGAGCACAAAACCACAAGAATAATTGGGGTCACCCTTGAAAGATTTTCAGTAATTTTGTGGTTTGTGGGTATCTCCGGAAAGTGAGCTTAACTCCAAATATCTTCACAGAGTCAACAAATCTGAGAAAAAAACCCTCATACTTCTCCTTTGGTGTCAGCTGTGCTTGCAGAAGAGTGGTTTGTTTTTTTCTTCCAACCAACACTATAATCAACACTACTGGTGTCTTACGACTCTCAGTTTGTTGATTGTCTCTTATGATTTATGATTTATAATTTATCACCTTGTTGCTTTGCATGTACAGTGAGACAAATTCCGAAGACACTGAAGGCAAATTCCTTATGTGTCCAATCACACTTGGCCAAATAAAGAATTCTCTTCTCTTCTCTTCTCTTCTCTTCTCTTCTCTTCTCTTCTCTTCTCTTCTCTTCTCTTCTCTTCTCTCTTCTCTCTTCTCTCTTCCATTCCATTCAATATTTTTTGTTCTGTTCTGTTCTGTCCCGTCCCGTCCCGTCCCATTCCATTCCATTCCATTCCATTCCATTCTATTCTATTCTATTCTATTCTATTCTATTCTATTCTATATTTTCTGTTCCGTTTCTATTCTATTCCATTCTAAATTTTGAATTTGTTCCTGTCAAATGGTAGCTTAACCATTACCTGGACTGCATTTGTCTTCTTTATCTCTTTCAGTGTCTGAAAACAACCCACCCTGATATTGTCTCCTCCTGAAATGACAAATGGTACTGATAGTCCTCAACTTAACAACAATTCGTTTAGTGACCATAAAAAGTTATAATGGCACTGAAAAAAGTGACTTGAGACTGTTGCAGCATCCCCAGGGTCACCTGATCAAAATTTGGAAGCTTGGCAACTGACACGTACTTATGACGGTTGCAGTGTCCTGGGTTCATGTGATCCCCTTTTGTGACAAGCAAAATTATGGATGCTGTTGGCAGCTGAGCAAAAGAGTGTGCTGTACAGGTGGTCCTCAACTTATAACATTTCATTTAGAGTTCATTCAAAGTTACAACAGCACTAAAAAAAGTGACTTCTGACCGTTCTTCATAATTACAACCATTGCAGCACTCCCGTGGTCATGTGATCAAAGTTCAGATGCTTGGCAACTGGTTCATACTTATGACGGTTGCAGCATCCCAAGTGTCATGATTCCGACAGATGAAACTCTTCAAAAGAACTTCGAGGCATTGTTTACCTTAAAGAATATTTTGAGTAGCATAATATCGGCAGTACATAATCGAAGCCAAAAACTGAATTCCCCTCCCCTGGGCACATAATATCAAAGCATAGTTCCCTCCTCCAATTAACTGTCATAGATCACATTCCCCAATTAGCTTGAAGCTCAGGGCTTCCTCTCCAGTTCTCCAGCCCGCCAATTCTTTATCAGCTCTGGGCTCAATAACCTTGATTCTCACGCTAAGTTTAGTGTTGTTATGTCTAGCTAGACTCTCATTCACATCCCCGCCCTCCCAGCATCATCTAACTCTAAAAGATTGCTCTAACTCTAACTCTAAAAGATGGCTACATTTCCATCTGTTGTCAATGCAAAACATCCGATGTTAGCAGCATTGACACCAAGGTCATGTGATCTCCTTTTGCGACCTTCTGACAAGCCAAGCCAATGGGGAAGCCAGATTCACAAGGTCTCTCAGCTGGCATCACGACTCAGTATCTCCCACTTTCTAGGGCCTTCACCATTACACCAAACTGGCTCTCCGAAGGATATCTAAGCCCAACCTGCTTAAAAAGAGAGAAAGATTTACTGAAATGGGGGAGAATTGAGAAAATTTATCCCCGTCCCCCTTTGCTTCCTCCAGAGCTCCTTCTACAAATCTGGGCCTGGCTCTCCCCATTCCTGCAAAGTCAGCCATTTTGGTTCTGCGCAGCCGTGATATTCAGTCTCGCTAAATGCAATTTCAAATTGCCAATTCCTTCTTCGTCCCTGGGGAGAAAGTGCTGGAGATCTCAAATAACTCTGAGAAAACCATGGATATCGACCCTGCGTTGCAAACCCCCCACTCAATTTGGGTAAGAAAGAGAACGGGGAAAAATTCTGCTATCTGCGGGGGTTAATCAGGATGGGCAATATCTTGGAATTAATAAAAATGACAGACTTGGTTGGGTTCACTGAAAGGAGAGAATCTTTTAATTCTCCTAATAAAGCTAGATGCTGCCGTGCACTTTTGAGCAGGGCAGATTTGAGATTGACATTAATAATTTTATCAGTTTAATGAAATCTCACATTTTTCGTTGTTCTGTTACTCAGAATAATTCATAAAGGCCAAAGAGGTGCATTTAAAAACCTGCAGTTAATCCTACAGCCACATTCCTTGGGAAGGTTCCCGTTAAACACTCTGAAATTTCTTTCTGAACAAATCCACACACCCCACCCATTCTGAACTCTTCCTGTGCCACATGCCATTTCTAGTATTGCTAACTCATTTAGTGTTTAATGTTCTCCAGGCAATCTGCTAAATACTTAAAGGAGATGAAAGGTACCCAAAATTTAAGAACTGTTAAGTACAAACAACCAGATCCATACGTGAAAAGATCAAATCCATACATGAAAAGATCAATTAGCTACTTCGTTACTTAATGCCTATTTTACAGGCAATCTTCTTAGACTGACAGTTTGTACCTGGGAAAGACTAGATAAGGTCCAGTGTCATTCAATGGGGGTTCAACTTACCCTCTTATGCCTATATAACAGTGGTGGCGAACCTATGGCACGGGTGCCAGAGGCGGCACTCAGAGCCCTCTCTGTGGGCACGCATGCCATCGCCCCAGTCCTAGGCCTTCAGCTGGGTTTTATAAAACCTTTTCACTTTAGGCCTCCGCCGCCATGTGCAAAAAAAAAAGATCTTGCAAAGTTGGAATTGATTGATTGAACTTTTTAGTCCCACCCAGTCTGCCGTTACCACCCAATGGGCCACACCCACCCAATGGGCCACACCCACCCAATGGGCCACACCCACCTGGCACTCGACGATGCATAAGTGGGTTTTGGGTTGCAGTTTGGGCACTCAGTCTCTAAAAGGTCCTCCATCACTGCTATATAAGAATTCCAGACTAATTCCTTGCTTGAATTCCTATCACTGGCTCAACCATTCTTTATAAAGGAGAATATTTGGAGCTCAGAGTTGAAATGAGGGGTCCTTGGCGCCCTGTGAGCTTGGTTGTTTTCTTGCAGACATTTAATTACCTAACTAGGTAACATCATCAGTGCTAATCCTATCCTTAGCATTGATGATGTTACCTAACTTGGGTAATGAAACATTTGCAAGAAAACAACCAAACTCAGAGAGCAATCTTAACCAGTCTCTCCAACATAAGAATTGCCCAGCCTTCAATAGTTCCAGCAAAGTCCCACTTTTTCTAGCTAGCTAGCTTGCTTTTCTGGAAAGATTCTTATTATATTAAAAAAAGTTAAAAAATTAATTTTTCAAAAATATTGTTAACATTCAAATGGTTTAAAATTAACAGCTCTAGGAGTCTTCCACTTAAATTTCAGCCGGGACTGACCCTGACAATCTGGGGCAGTGTTTCTCAACCAATCTAAGATGGGTGGACTTCAATTCCCAGAATTCCCCAGCCTGAAGATGCTGGGAGTTGAAGTCCACCTATTTCAAAGTTGCCAAAGTTGAGACACACTAAACTAGACCTGCAAACATTGATTGAGAGGGAAGCCCAGCCAGTAGGATTCTGGGAGTTGAAGTCCACACATGCTGGCTGGGGAATTCTAGGAGTTGGAAGTCCACCCATTTCAATGTTGCCAAGCTTAAGGAACACTGCTTCAGACTATCACATCCCTTCCACCAGATGCAGAATCCGCACTCATGCATCTCAACCAACTGCCCCTCCCCACCACCAAATAGTCCTGAATTGGCTGTTATTGATAAGCTAAAATCACAGCACAAAGCAAAATAAATAAATAAATAAACTCAAAACATTCTATAGCCGCATAGAAGACAAAAAAACGTATTAGGAATTACTAACAAATAGATGTCAAAATTCACGGCTGCATATTATGATGACATGAGCCCTCAACAACCTATTTGCATTTCAAATGCTGTTTGCAATTTTCGGTGCTCCACCTTGACAGTGAAAATAAATAAATAAATACATAGAATTGGAAAAGTGGAGAAGAGAGGGGGAAAAGAAGCGACGAAAATGATCTGTGGATTGACAGGTTGTTTTAAAAAAAGATGAGGCTTTTTTCCCCCCTTTGGTCGCATAATGCAGGTTTACAAAAATCACAAGTGGTGTGGAGAGCAGTGAATAGAGAGAAAATTATCCACTTTCTTTGATATCCAAAAACTCAGCCGCCTCTAGGGAAATGAATAGGAGGCAGATTTAATGGAAATAAATGGAAAGATTTCTGTGTATGTACCAAGTGGGATCCTCCCACGGTCTCCAAGTCTTTTGCGATAGATTATTGTGCAATCCAACTATGGCTTTAAAATCCGTAAATGGCTTTTTTTTAAAAGAGAGATAATTTTCTAGGCTATAGGCCTCTGTGGTTGTTTCCAGCTGAACGTGTTGAGTGCCTGTCCTCTGTGAGTAGAGAGCATGCACTGTGGTCGTTTAGCTTTTTGATTGTCTGTTTTGAATGGTGTGCAGATGTTATTTATCTCTGTGGGTCTGTTGATGGCTGACTTGCCTGAGTGCCTGGATTCTGAGTCTTTTGGTTTAGAACAGTGGTTCTCAACCTGTGGGTCGGAACCCCATTTGGGGTCGATCGACCATTTCATGGGGGTCGCCAAGCAAGGCTGTCCGCCATTTTTTTTGTCCGCCATTTTCCCCCCCTTTTCCGGCGGGTGCCTTACCTCCCTTGGGCTGGGCCAGCTGGTGGTCAGCCTGCTCCGTCTCTGCCGCTTGCCAGCTACGCCTCGGCCGGTGCAGGGGGCGGAACCACGCATGCGCGGCCCTCCCGGGCAGGGAAAGTCCTCGACTTACGACCGGTTGGGTAGTCCTCGACTTATGACCGGTTTAGTCCTCGACTTACGACCGGTTTAGTCCTCGACTTACAACCAGTTGGGGTCGCGGCATTAAAAAGGTTGAGAACCACTGGTTTAGAACATAGAATAAAGAACTTGGAAGGGACCTTGGAGGTCCTCTAATCCAATGCCTGCTCAAGCAGAAGACTGACGGGTGTCCAGTCTCTTCTTGAAAGCCTCCAGTGATGGAGCACCCACAACTTCTGGAGGGCAAATCATTCGTCAAATCGTTCTCATTGTCAGGAAGTTTCTCCTTAGTTCTAGATTGCTTCTCTCCTTGATTAGTTTCCACCCGTTGCTTCTTGTCCTGCTTTTTGGTGCTTTGGAGAATAGGTTGACACCTCTTCTCTGTGGCAACCCCTCAGATATTGGAAGGCTGCTATCATGACGTTCTTAGTCATTATTTTTTCTAGAGTGGCTAACTCTTGCAACTGAACTCCTCTGAACTTCGTGTCAAACTAAGAAGGGTGACTGTTTACAAGGTGGTACCCAAAACCAGAATACTAACCAGGGGTTTCCATAGGGTAGGGCCTCCAAAAGTTCAAAATGGGGGCTGCAATGTTGGGATCAAAGCTCCACCTATATTTTAATGCACCTTGGATGTGCATATGTTGTAAAAACATCACCATCCCCCATGTCTTTGAGGAAATGGACTGCCATTCACAAAAAGCTTCTCTAAGAATACCTGGAACAGCCCTTCAGTTTTACTAGACTCTAGGTGTGTTCACACAACCCGTGAACCATGCCAGGTGTCTTTGCCAATAAGTGAAGATTGATTGGTCAGTGGTGGCTTAATATTATTTGATGCCTCCATTTTGCTGTCTGTCTGCCTGTCTACCATCCCCCCCTCTGTCTCTATCTATCTATCTATCTATCTATCTATCTATCTATCTATCTATCTATCTATCTATCTATCTATCTATCTATCTATCTATCTATCTCTATCATCTCTCTCTCTTTATCTATCTACCTCTATCATCTCTCTCTCCTAAACAGACAGAATAATCTTTCTTTTTTCTTTCTTTCTTTCTTTCTTTCTTTCTTTCTTTCTTTCTTTCTTTCTTTCTTTCTTTCTTTCTTTCTTTCTTTCTTTCTTTCTTTCTTCCTTCTCTCTCTCTCTCTGTCTCTCTCTCTCTCTCTCTCTCTGTCTCTCTCTCTCTCTCTCTCTCCCTCCCTCCCTCCCTCCCTCCCTTTCATTTTCCTTTGCATGAGCCTGAAGGAAGAGGGCCAGGGAAGAAAGACCAGGCTGGCGGTGTGTGTGTGTGGGGCTGTAGTATCCCTGCAGAAGGAGCTCCAAGGATCCTCCTGCAGTGCCTAAGTGCAGTGTTGAGTGACAGCGGGAAGAGTCTCTTGTTTGGAGACTCGTGAAGTTGTAGAGTGGTTCCAGATGGACAGCGCCTTGCATTTTGGGGTCATTACCCAGGAATTCCTCCTCCTCCTCCTCCTCCTCCTCCTCCTCCTCCTCCTCCTTGCAATGTGCTAAGTGGGAAAAACATCCTTTGCCCTCCCCCCTCCTTTTTGACTGGTGTGCTTCCTCTGCAACAGCCTCATCTAAGAAGTCCCCTGGAGAATCCTTTTATTGGGTAATCATTTCAGGGGATTGTTACCCAGAATCCAAACATCAGTTTTCTCCCAACCGAGGCCCGTATTGTGCAGAAAGATTCCCTCCCCACTCCACCAAATGTGGTATTAAAAATGCAGTTAAGCTGTTGCAAGAAGAACCAGGAGCTCACGCCCTTTCTTGGTTCCTACACTGAACTTTCAGGTTGCATCTTGGATCTTCTGGAGGCAACGGCTTACCTCCAGAAGTTGTAAGTGCTCCATCACTGAGGGTTTTCGAGAGGAGACTGGATAGCCATTTGTCCAGAATGGTTTATAAGTTTTCCTCCTTGAGCAGGGGGTTGGACTAGAAGGCCTTTAAAGTCCCTTCCAACTCTGTTATTCTGTGATTCCATAATTTATGATTCCATAATTCTACAGGTCTACAATTCTACGATTTTAATGATTCTATGATCTCCACCAGGTTAAGGATGCCGCACCTTCAGGGAGTTGGACTAGAAGGCCTCCAAGTTCCCTTCCAGCCTTATGATTCCATGATCCTATGATTCTGTGATTCTATAATTCTGTGAATCTGTGATCCTATGATTCTGTCATTTTATGATCCTGTGATTCTATGATTTTGCGATCCTATGATTCTGTGATGCTATGATTCTGTGATTTTATGATCCTGCAATTCTGTGATCCTATGATTTTGTGATCGTACAATTCTGTGATTCTATGATCCTATGATTCTGTGAATCTGTGATCCTATTGTGGGAAGAATCCAGAGAAAGAAATATTTTGGGGAATATTAAAAAGGCAGAATCTATTTCCCCAAAGGAATAATGGAGAAGTTCTTTAAAAAGAAAGAAACCAGCCCCGGCCCCTCTCCCCCAAGCAGAAACTAGGCAGAGGCCAGCTTTTAGAAATGCAGATGTAATAATCCATTCAGGAAGGTTGGAGCCAGAAAGCTATTAGGAAGACAAAGACATCTAAAATCTACATACCCCCACTCAAATTCTAAGGACAGGAGACATAATAGGATTACCAATACCAAAAGGGCATATTCAGATTCAGGTCAAAGTACATGACACAAGAAATACAAAGCCTCAAACAGGAACAGGAAACAACCTCAGGAGACCCAGAAGGTATAAAAACCCACCACTCCCTGCTACATGTGGTCAGTTTTTCCAGAGCCATCTTTCTATCTGGCTCTCCTCTTCAATAAACTACAACCTTCTTTCTAAAGCAGTCTCCATTTTGTTTATTCCCAGCTTGGACTGGACCCTGATGAAGATTTTTCTTTCAACAATATGATTCTGTGATTCTGTGATCCTATGATTCTGTGATTTTATGATTCTGTGATTCTATAATTCTGTCATTCTATGATTCTATAAGACAGGGATCATGCAATGGGGCCAGGCAATTTTCAGGATGGACTAAGTCCTGGCAGGGCATTGCTTCTTCTGAGGTCGACACACTGCCATAGGATACCTTTCTGTGTCCTTTGGGCATGTCTCCCACATCCAGTTCATCTCTTCTTTTGACATCACAGGGACTAGAAACAGACTAGGTTTGAAGCCTGAACCCTGGGCCGAAGAGGCAGTTCTGCCTTTCTTTCAAAGCTCCCTTGAGATGCAATACAGTTGTCTAAGTTACAGTTTCTCAACCTTGGACACTTTAAGATGTGTCAACTTTAATTCCCCTGCTGGCTGGGAATTCTGAGAGTTGAAGTCCACACAGTCACACAGTTGAAGTCACACTGTCAAGAAATTCCTCTTTATTTCCAGGTTGGATGTCCCTCTAACTTCAACTCCCAGAGCAGGGTGTTGGACTAGAAGACCTCCAAGGTCCCTTCCAACTCTGTTATTCTGTTATAGGGCTGGAAGGGACCTTAGAGGCCTTCTAATCCAGGGGTCCCCAACCTGTGGGCCATGGCCTGCTGGTCACAGGCTATGGGACAGGCTGGCCAGTCCCCACTTGCACTCATGGCACTCATCCCCATTTGCACTAGCCCCGTGACTGCACATCCTAAACGGGACTCTGCACGGCCTAAACAGGACACCGTGCGGCCTAAATGGGGCACCATGTGGCAAAAACGGGGTACCACGTGACAAAAATGGGGCGGTACTAGGGCCCGTATGGCGGAAATAGAGCAGAGCTAGTGAGTGTCATGTGAGCTCTAGCGCCGTTCTGTTTGTGTCGCGCTTGTGCTTGTGATTCTGTTTGTGCACGCATGCATGTAAAAGGCTTCCCCTTCCCTTCCCTTCTGGTCCACCAACCAAGAAAGGTTGGGGACCTCTGCTCTAGTCTAAACCCCTGTGAAAGGCAGGAGTCCTCATCTCATCCTGATTAAATGGTTGTCTAATCTTTCTTTGTAAACCCCTGGTGATGGAACACCCACCACTCCAGAGGGCAAGCTGTTCCATTGGTTTAAGTTCTCAGTGTCAGGAAATTCCTCCTTTTTTTTCAAATTGGATGTCCTTCTGAGGAGCCATTGCTTCTTGCCCTGCCTTCTGTGGCTTTGGAGAATAAGTCAACCCCATCTTCTCTGTGACGGCCCTTCAAAGGTTGGAAGACTGCTTCATGTCACCCCCTAGTCCTTCTCTTTGTTAGACATCACATTGGATGATGCCCCATCAGAGAAGTATTGTTTTCAGTCAATACGAATTGAGAAGCTTGGTGATTTTTCAGAGATTAGCAGCATATGGAAATTATTGGCTGTGGAGAGGTCAAACTTTGCAAAGAAGGTGGGAAGTGGGGTGTGTGTTTGTGTGTGGTACAGCTAAGCAGAAATCTGCAATTTTATTTTATTTGTTTTTTAAAAAATCACAACCTGGAAAGGAGAAATGCAAAATTGCTGGTGGAAATAAAGCGAGCCAAATACCCTGGGCTTCTCCTGTTGAGCATCTCTTGTCCCGGGAACCACAATTAAGGTATGGAAGTTTTTCAGCCTCCGTCATGGAGAGCCTGGCTAATTTCTTAAAACTGCTCTCCGGCACCCTTTGAAACTTAACTCCTGTAGCAAATTAAAAAATGCTAATTGCCAGCCCATAAATAAAGGAGTGTTGGCTTCCCTTTGATTTCAGAAGTTCTGTGCAATAATTACTTTTGAAAACTGGATTCAAAAACAATTAGCAGCTGGGTTTTCGGCTCTGCGCAAGGAAAGTCAAGATGGCAAGATTGGGGGAATTGGGGGGAATTTACAAATATCAAGATGGCATGCACAAACACACAAAGCCCTGGGTATTTTTTTGATCTGTGTTGTGCATGGAAGGCACATTAAAAAGGGGAGGGGTTTAAATCACACAATTACAGCTGCCAACTTGACTTTCTTTTTTTTTTTAAATAAAGTTTTATTAATTTTTGTAATTAAACAACAAATATAAATATGATGCATTTACATATACAAGCAATAAAAAAATAATCCAGATCAATACATTTTCGGAGACGCCATCTTGACTTTCTTGACCTATTTCCATTGGCACGCCTCTCTTTAGGCTGAGTTTTGCTTAATCAGAACAATGCATATTGTATTCACACAACGTGGTAAGTTTGGTTAGGGTTCACCTTTAATATTTTGGATCATTCTGGTCATAAACTGCAGCCTCTTTATGGTTCCTCCAAGACAGGGGTCTTCAAACTTGACCCTTTTATGACTTGTGGATTTCAACTCCCAGAATTCCTCAGCCAGGCACGCTGATCAAGGAGAGAAGCAACCTGGAATCCTGACACTTGGAACAATTAATCAGAGGAAGGGCTTGCCTCTGTGGGTGCTCCATCACTAGAAGTTTTCAAGAAGAGACTGGATAGCCATTTGTCTGAAATGATATGGAGTCTTCTGCTTGAGCAGGGGGTTGGACTAGAAGACCTCCAAGGTCCCTTTCGATGCTGTTATTCTACAATTATGACCTCTCTCATCTTGTGGGCTTCTGAAGGGCCATCAAGACCTTGATCTGTAGGAAAGACCACCAGGGATGAGGCAATGATTGATGGAATGTGATGTTTTTAAGCCTACATTTGTCATTCTGGAAGCTGCTTTGATCGTACAGGAAGTAGCAACACCAAAGGCCAAGTCAATCATCAATCAATCAATCGATCAATCAGCTGGGTCATGGCAGCCAACAGGAAAAAATGTGTATATACATGTGTGTTTAAAAACCCAAGCTGGCTTCTATATCCATATGATCAAAGGCCAGCAAGCCAGCAAATTGATCAAAGGGCATCAGCACCATCTTGATTTTTTTTAAAAAAGAAAATCTTGCAGACTTCTTGAGTCTTCTCTAATCTGATTGCAGAAACAGAAGAGAATCTTTTGTTTCAGTCTAGCTCAGTGATGGCGAACCTTTTAGAAACCGAGTGCCCAAAAACTGGCCCTGCCCCCTGCTCCACCCCCACTCCACCCTACCCTGCCTGCCCGCAGGGCCAATCACTGCCTCCAGGGCCCACCGCAGATCGCCCAGGCAGCCCAGCAGCGCCATGGCGGCCACGCCCTCTGCCCGCGCCCTGCAGCATCAACTGTGTGCGATGGGGTGTGAGGGCAGAGTCTTGTCTACGCTGCCTGGTTGCCATGTCCTTGGCTGCGCTGCTCCGTGTGGGCCACGCTGGGGGCGACTCTCCTCCAGGGGGGCTGCTGGTGAGGAGGGGGTCGCAGGGGGAGGCAAGTCTGGGGCAACGGCACGTGTGCCCACAGAGAGGGCTCCGAGTGCCACCTCTGGCACGCATGCCATAGGTTCGCCACCACTGGTCTAGCTAAATTTGTATTTTAGTGATTTATCTCTTTAGCTTAAGACTTACCTGAGGACTTTCAACCATAGTCCCAAAGTGGCTCCCAATTGACCATTTTCTAATGTGGTGGAAATAATTGGTGGAAATTAAGGATGATAATCAGCAGGGTGGTTTAATTAAATGTTGTAACCTTAAGAAAGATAAATCCAATCTAATTTCCATTTAACCTTCCCCATCCTGGGCCAGAGTGATTTGTGAATATGCATACATTATGCAAACGTTTATATCTTGCTTGTACTTCCCAAACTTGATTTATGTTTTGCTAAGGTCTTTTTTTTTTTCCCGTTGAATTTTTTATGACTTGTTGGTAAACTTTTACACCTCATCGGTGTCCCTTGCAATGTGAATGATAATAATAATAGAATAGAAGAACAGAATAGAATTCTTCAGTATAATTTTTATTAGAATGTTGTTATTATTATTGTTGTTGTTGTTATTATTTTCTAACATCATTAATATTTATTAGAATATTATTACTGTTAGAATTAGAATATTTATTAGAATAGAATCTGGATAGTGGATGCGGCAGTACCTGGAGACAGCAGAATAAAAGAGAAAGAACTGGAGAAGATAACAAAATGCAAAGACCTGCAAACAGAAGTAGAACGACTGTGTCAAAAGAAAGCAAAGGTAGCCCCGATAGTGATAGGTGCTTTAGGTTCAATCTCAAAACATCTGGAGCACCACTTGAACACCATCGGCATTGACAAATTCGCCATCAGTCAATTGCAGAAGATAGCTTTATTTGGAACAGTTTCCATCCCATGATGATACCACTAACAACAACACCTGCCTATCCCAGGTCCCTGGGAAGGACTCAAGAGGCAGACAAAAAAGCCAGATCCACTCTCTAAACATCTGGCTGACTCTGTGTGACCAACCACAATAACAGAACACCATTTGACCATCATCGGCATTGACAAAATCCCCATCGGTCAATTGCACAGGTGAAGCCTGTTTTTAGGACCGCTGCTGTGCTTCTAGCTTGCCAACAGTGCGGGGAGGGGAAGACGGGAAAGTTTTAAATCCACAGATGTTCCTTATCAATGTGAGAGCTGAAGAGTTGTTTTGGTGAACTCAAGTTTCTTCTCATCACAATTACTGGAAGATACATTGGACAATGTGACCTGAACGGTCAGAGAGGGGAAGCAAAGTTTTACTCTTTTAATTATCTGTTTCCCTGCCATAGTTTCAGAGTTAGCTTTTCTTCAAACTTGCCGGATTGTTTTAAGCCTAATAAAGTAAACATTGGAGTTTATCATAATCATGCCTCTAGTCTAGTGCAATGGTCTTCAAACTTGATTTAGCAGCTAACCAGCTTATGTAATGTAAGATGTAATGATGGGAATGACTCAGCAGGGTCTGTGTCTCTTTAAGAGCCTTTGTATAAAGGGAAGGCTCTGCTGATGTGTTCTCTCTCTTCGGTTTCCTGCTGTAATTGTGGTTTGCTGGATCCTGCTGCCCATGCCCTGCAGCATCAACTGCATGATGGGGCATGAGGGCAGAGTCTTGTCTACGCTGCCTGGCTGCCATGCCCTTGGCTGCGCTGCTCCATGTGGACCACGCTCAGGGGCAACTCTCCTTCAGGGGGGCTGCTGGAGAGGAAGGGATCGTGGGGGGAGGCAAGGCTGGGGCAACGGCACATGTGCCCACAGAGAGGGCTCCGAGTGCCGCCTCTGGCACCCGTGCCATAGGTTTGCCACCACTGTTCTAGGATCTTTAGACAAGTGGGCAAGGGGACTCAAGAGCTATGGCTGGGCAACCAGGGCCTGGTCCTGCAGGATTACTGGGAGAACAATAATCACAGACAAAAAAAACCCCATGCTGTGTTTTAAAATTGCACCATTATGCCTTTCTATTATAAATCGGAATCAACAAAGCGGTGCTACTTAAAAGAACTGTAGAAAGAATTTATCCAGACGCAAATATCAATGAACAACGATTAGCAGATCAAAGGAGATTCATGACCAGAAATAAATTATTCAGAAATGCTGAAGAACTGGAAGAGATTTAGAAAAAAAATATGGAAAAATGGAAGAGCCCAGAACAATAAAGAAATAGTAGAAGAAGCTCAGATAACAGCCATTGGAAATATAGAAGAAAACAGCCGATATGAATTGGAAAAATGATCACTGAGATAAAGTAATAACAACAAGAGAATCAGTACAAGTCAGTACTGATGCAACCTATGAATTGATGTCTTGACAAAAAGAATTAAAAGAGAAAAGCAAAATTACCAGTAAAAAAACAGCAACAACATGGCAGAAGTGAAAGTCTAGGTCAGGGGTCAGCAACCCAAAACACTCAAAGAGCCACTTGGACCCGTTTCTCACAGAAAAGAAAACAACGGGAGCCACAAAACCCTTTCGACATCTAAAATGAAGATAACACTGCATATATCCTTTTTTACCTTTATGCTATGTATATATAAAAAAAACTATAGTGTGTTGCATTTATGAAATCAATGAACTGCTACAAAGAAAACAAATTTTTATGCAGGAGAAAGAAGGGAAAAAAAACCCCCTTTCTTCTTCATCCCAACAGGTGAAAACAATTTTAGTAGCTTATCTACCATCTTTAAATACAGCATAATTATCCCCATACTTCAGCTCTTAATTAAAAAAAAATCAAAATATTTCATTAAACGTTCTTTACTAAAAGTCCAGTAAGGATAACATATATTCATATTTTCTCTCCCCCTCTCTCTCTTTCTCTCTCTCTCTCTCTCTCTTTCCTCTCCCCCTCTCTCTCTCTTTTCCGGGATAACTCGGGGGGGGGGTTACCTCTCTCGGCATCCATTGCTCCCCTGAGCCCAGTTCACATCTGCCATAATCCAAATTCCCTGTGGGGGGAAGAAGCAGAACCCAAAGCTCTTTTCTCACTCTCTCTTCCTAGCTGAGTCGGGGGCTCCATCCCAGGACATGGCTGGGCTCGGTGGACCCCCTCAGTGGGGCAGGGGTCAACCCTCCAGCTCTGAACAGTGAGCGGCACAGCCAGCCCCCCTTGGAAGACCCCCAAAGCGGCTCAGTTGGGCTCCCTTCAGAGCAAAGACCCAGAGCTAAGCAGAATCAGGAAGAGACACCCCGGAGTCTTACAGAAGACCCAATTCCCTGCTCTGCCGATCTGGGGACCCCCCCCCCCTGCAAAGCAGCCTGCAGGATACTCGGGAGGGGGGAAGCCCAGCACTGGGCTGTGGGGGGAGCCGGGCTCCCAGCAGAAGACCCTCCCACAACATGTGCCGATCCTTCCAGGTGGCCTCCGGCTTCTTCCTTTTTTCCTCCGGCTCTGGGGCTCCTTCAGCACCCAGCTGCCTCCCCCCTCAGCCCCGAGCCAGGCTCCCTGGGAAGCTGCAGGACCCCGGCAGGTGTGGTGGGATGGGGAGGGGTCCTCCCCCTCCAATTGGGTCCCCCCCTTTTCAGAAATAGTGCCCGAAAGGAAAGGAAGGATGGAGCAAGCTTCCCCCGTGGGGGATCTGGCGCTCATTGCCTACCTCCCTTTCCCAGGCGGGGTCCCCCAGCGGATCCACCAGACTGGCGAGAGGTCCCTTGAGAGAGCAGCTGCTGCCGCCTCCCCTCCCATCTCCTTGTGGGCTTCAGGGGAAGCACGGGAGTTTGGGGGCAACTCCGAAGGGAGCCCCTGACCCTAAATGGGAAAGACCCCTTTGCTGGGGCCACAGCTTAGTGGAGGCTCCAGCAGGCTGCTCCCAGGGGGGATCCCGGGGCTGCCCCGTACGGCTCCCCACCACGTGCGCATCGGATGGGGCCAGCCCGGAAAAGGGATTTCCTGGATGCGCTTCTCCCAGGGGGCGGGACGCCCGGACGCAGGGCCAATCAGGAGCCAATCAGGGGGCAGGTCCGCATGAGAGAGAGAGAGAGAGAGAGAGAGAGAGAGAGAGAGAGAGAGAGAGAGAGAGAGAGACAGACAGAGAGAGAGAGAGAGAGAGAAGGAAAGTGCAAGTGCCTTTCTCTGTCTCTGTCTCTCTCTCTCTGCAAATGGCGGAGGAGGACTGGAGCCTGGAGCCGCAGGAGAAGGCTGAAAGAGTTGCACGCGGTTCCAGAGCCACAGGTTGCCGACCCGTGGTCTAGGTAGTCCTTGACTTACAACAGTTACTTAGTGACTGTTCGAAACAGCACTGAAAAAAGTGACTTATGATCATTTTTCACATTTACAACCGTTACAGCATCCCCAGGGTCACATGATCAAAATTCAGAAGCTTGGCAACTGACTTGTACTTATAACTGTTGCAGTGCCCATGGGGCAAAACTGACTTGACAAATGTCTCGCTTAGCAACAAAGACTTTAGGCTCAATTGTAGTCATAAAATGAGGACTACTTGCAGTGTCCAGAAAAGACCTGGCAGCTGTAATGAAGGATGTGAATAAAGCCCTTGCAAGGATTAAAACAACATTTATCCAACAGACCAGTCAGGTTCCTTACAGTACATCAATGCTGATTACAGAAGAACTAATGATCAAACTTAGAAAATCAAAATCATGTTCAATCTTATTCAATATTTAAAGTGGAAGATCAGACTGGAAGGTAAGATAAAGATATTAAGATCAGGTGCAATTAATTTAAAGAATAGGAAAGAGCAAAAATCGAAGAATATAAGTGTGGGAAGTCAGCCCCCTCCCAGAGAAGGAAATATTAAAAGGGCAGAAAAATATATTTCCTCAAAGGATCTTAAAGAGGCAGAAAAGCATGCCCAGTTTTTCTTAATAGCCCCAAGTCTCCCTCCCCCAAGCAGAAACCAGCTCTGTAGAAATGCAGATGTAAATAATCCAGGAAGGTTGGAGGCCCCCAGCTAGAAGATTAAGAAGACAAAGGCACTTAAAATCTACATACCCCACCCAAACTCTAAGACAGGACATAATAGGATTAACCCACAGATGCCAAAGGGACACAGGTCAAAATACATGACACAGGAAATACAAAGCCTCAAACAGGAACAGGAAACAACCACAAGAGCCCCAGAGGGTATAAAAACCCACTCCCTACATATGCTCTCTCTCTTTTCTTCCAGAGCCATCTTTCTGTCTGGCTCTCCTCTTCAATAAACTGCAACCTTCTTTCTAAAGCAGTCGCCATGTTGTTTATTCCCGGCTTGGACTGAACCATGATGAAGACTTTTCGTTCAACATAAGGATCAAGACTAGGTTAATAAAAATAAAATTGGCTCAGGACCAGAAAGATGGTAGCAGCTCTGGAAATCTTAGAGCAACAAATAACAGCAATAGCTGGGAAAATTGAATGCTATGAGGCACAAATGACCCCTTCTAAGCAAAATCAGCTCTTTCAATCAGACCAGAGGAGAATCTACCAAAATATAAATGCCAATAGAAATTCTGAAAATGGAAAAGGCATAAAGGGAACAATTCAGTTTTAGAAAGATATATGGAAACTCAAAACTCATAATAAAAATTCTGAATGGAGAAAAGAACTTGAAGATGAATTTAGTGAACAATCAAACGGGAGAAGTAGTAATAACAGCAGGAATACAGGCAGTCCTCAACTTATAACCATAATCAGGATAAAAATTGCCATTGCTAAGCAAGGATATGTGAGTTGTGACCCATTTTACGAGCTTTATGGCCATGGTTGTTAAGGGAATCATGACCATTGTGAAGTCATTAAGCGAATCTGGCTTCCCGTGTTGACTTTGCTTGTTAGAAGCCAGCTGGGAAGATCCCAAATGGTGATCATATGATCCCAGGATCAAAACTGTCATAAGTACATGTCTGTTGCCAAGTGCCCATTTGATTATTATACGTCCAAAGGGATGCTGCAATGGTCATAAGTGTGAGACTTGTTCCTAAGTCAATTTTTTCCAGTGCCATTGTAACTTTGAAATGGTCGCTAAATGAATAATTGTTAAGTTGAGGACTAGATGTAGTTAAAAACAGAGTGAAAAGGATTAAAAACTGGAAATATTCTGGAAATGGTAATTTGTGTTGCCTTTTTGGCTCAAATATTTGACTCATTTAACAGTTTAACGAAGTATTAATCAATTGCCAGTTAATAATTGGCAGAAAGAGAATGAAAGAAAGAAAGAAAGAAAGAAAGAAAGAAAGAAAGAAAGAAAGAAAGAAAGAAAGAAAGAAAGAAAGAAAGAAAGAATACCAGGAAACTGTATAGACTGATAACATGTCTGCCTACAATGTTTAAATTACTCACAGGCATAATAGTGGACCAAATCCAAAATTATTTAGAAGAAAACAAGATCCTTCCAGTAGACCAGAAAGGAAATGAAAAGCAGAGGTACAAAAGATCAATTTTAGATTAATAAAAGAGTTCTGGAGAATTGCAAAAGCCGAAAGACCAATTTACACATGGTCTGGATTGATTATAAAAAGGCATTTGATTCATCACCCACAGAGTTGGATTATCAAATGTTTCGAAACAAATGGTGTCGGTGAAAACATTACAATATTTATAGAAAGAAATAATGAAGCAGCAGAAGATAGAATTGGGGGTTGCAAATGAAATATAGGGGCTTGTGAACGAGAGGCATCTTCCAGGGTGACTCATTGTCACCCTTATTTATCATTGCCACGATCCCACTTTCAGTGATTTTGAAGAAAACAAATCTTGGCTCTCAAACAGCCCCCCCAAAAATGCTAATAAAAGTCCCCACTTGCTTTATATGGATGATCTGAAGCTTTATGGAAAATCAGAAATTGAAATCCAGTCATTGACAAATACCTGTAAGATTTTTTTTTTTTTTTAGTACAGATATACTAATGCAGGGGTCTTCAAACTCGGCCCTTTTATGACTCGTGGACTTCAACTCCCAGAATTCCTCAGCCAGGCATGCTGGCTGAGGAATTCTGGGAGTTGAAGTCCACGAGTCATAAAAGGGCCAAGTTTGAAGATCCCTGTACTAATGGAATTTGGCCTAGATCAGGGGTCTTCAAACTTGGCCCTTTTATGACTTGTGGACTTCAACTCCCAGAATTCCTCAGCCAGGCATGCCCCAGCGTGCCTGGCCGAGGAATTCTGGGAGTTGAAGTCCACAAATCATAAAAGGGCCAAGTTTGAAGCCCCCTGGCCCAGATAAATGTGCTACAGTAATACAATAAATAGGGATAAAATCATAAATTGTACTGGAATTGAAATGACAAATGGCTTAACAACCCTTAACAACCGTGTCCCTGACTTAACTGCGGTGATTTGCTTAACAACTGTGGCAAGAAAAGTCATAACATGGGACAAAGCTCACGTCACAACTTCTCAGTTAGCAACAGAAATTTTGGGTGACTCCGTTGCAGTCATAAGTCAAGGACTACCTGTAAAATTGTCAATGAGCCATTTGTTCTGGAAGGAATTTCTCCCTCTTAATAAAAAGCCTACCGAGCTTTGAGCTTTCCTCCTGCAACGTTGCCGCTTCTAATTTATTATATTAGGACAGTTATTGGAAGACTTTCCAGCAAACAAATATTGTATTTATGTTATTTCAACGCCTCAGCACTCTCTTGGGTTATCATAATGCAAAATGGGTTTTATCCCAGCACAGAAAACCCGTGCGGATTATCGCAGCTCTATCTGCAGTTGCTCCGAAGATTTGTTCTCCAATTATGTCGGGGGGGATTGCTATAGATCCAGGAGGAATCTGTTTGAATGACTTGAGGTCATTATCTCTCCCAAAATATAGGAAAACATTTCCATTGGGACGCTTCCAAGTTCCCAGATCAGCTATTTTCCAGGTAAGATTTAATGGCTTTCCATATGCAAAACAATCTTGCAAATTAGCATCATTATGTGCTAACATAACGAATTATTGCACC
>NW_015388664.1:52182-94575 GCF_001527695.2 Protobothrops mucrosquamatus | reverse complement strand
CTTCTTCTTCTTCTTCTTCTTCTTCTTCTTCTGCTGCTGCTGCTGCTGCTGCTGCTGCTGCTGCTCCTCCTCCTCCTCCTCCTCCTCCTCCACCACCACCACCACCACCACCACCACCACCACTCTAGGCAAATCCAATATGTATTATCGTCTTCAATCCAGTTGCCAAGAAAAAGTCCAAACAGGGCACTAAAATAGTACTAATTAACATATATAAAATTCAACACTCCATATCTCAACTATTCAAGGTAATTATTAAACCTCATTTAAGAGGCATAAAGTGGTCCTGCTATCCTGGTGTAAATGAAAAACTGAAGTTTAACAAGACAAAGAGGAACTCTTTCTCTCTTAAAAAAATGAAGCTCACCAATATCCCTTATCTCTAGATTAATTGTAGGGAAAAAAGCTGAAACACCATGTTAACTGTAAGAAAACCTAATACACAGCCATACTTTATTGAATTAACTGAATTTTCTGGGTTAATAAGAAACCTTCATTCAAAAACCAGGCATAAGAGCAAGTTTGGTCTAGTGATGAAGGCACCGGGCTAGAAATAGGAGACGGTGAGTTCTAGCTCTGCCTTAGACATGAAAGCTGGCTGTGTGACTTTGGGTTAATTACCAGGAGACGGTGAGTTCTAATCCCATGCCGGCTGCGTGACTTTGTGCCAATCACCAGGAGATTGTGAATTCTAATTTCTCCTTAGGCATGAAAGCTGGCTGATTGACTTTGGGTCAATCACTAAGAGATTGTGAGTTCTAGTTTTGCCTTAGACGTGAAAGCCTGCTGGGTGATTTTGGGCCAATCATCAGGAGACAATGAGTTTTAATCCTACTTTAGGCATAAAAGCCTGCGAGTGACTTTGGGCTAATCACCAGGAGACTGTGAGTTCTAGTCTCTCCTTATGCAGGAAAGCTGACTGGGTGATTTTGGGCCAATCACCAGGAGACGGTGAATTCTAGTTCTGCCTTAGACAGGAAAGCCGGCTGGGTAATTTGGGGCTAATCACTAGGAGACAGTGAGTTCTAGTTCTGCCTTAGACATGAAAGCCAGCTGGGTGATTTGGGGCCAATCACCAGGAGATGGTGAGTTCTAGTTCTGCCTTAGACATGAAAGTTGGCTGGGTGATTTGGGGCCAATCACCAGGAGATGGTGAGTTCTAGTTCTGCCTTAGACATGAAAGCCGGCTTGGTGATTTGGGGCCAATCATCAGAAGACTGTGTGTTCTAATCCCACCATAGGCAGGAAAGGTAGCTGAGTGACTTTGGGCCAATCACCCTCTCTAGGTCCACCTCACAAGGTTGCTGTTGTGGGGAAAATATGAGGAGGAAGGAATCAGTTTACTGCCTTGAGTTACTTATTAAAAACAATAAAGGCTAGATCAGTGGTTCTCAACCTTTTTAATGCCGCGACCCCAACCGGTCGTAAGTCAAGGACTAAACCGGTCATAAGTCGAGGACTAAACCGGTCGTAAGTCGAGGACTAAACCGGTCGTAAGTCGAGGACTACCCAACCGGTCGTAAGTTGAGGACTTTCCCTGCCCGGGAGCGCCGCGCATGTGTGGTTCCGCCCCCTGCGCTGGCCGAGGCGTAGCTGGCAAGCGGCAGAGACGGAGCAGGCCGACCACCAGCTGGCCCAGCCCAAGGGAGGTAAGGCACCCGCCGGAAAAGGGGAAAAAAATGGGCAAAAAAAATGGACAAAAAAAATGGCGGACAGCCTTGCTTGGCGACCCCCGTGAAATGGTCGATCGACCCCAAATGGGGTCCCGACCCACAGGTTGAGAACCACTGGGCTAGATAAAAATAAATAAAGGAACCAGGCAGTGTTTGTTCAGCACCATAGGTGGAAAAGCCAGGGATGCAAAGGATAAAACATGCATTGCAATGCCTGTAATTGTGGTGCAATTGTGGTTAGGCAATGACACCTTTGCTCTGATAAAGTGCAGCCGACTGATTTGTGGCCCCATTAAATTAGCCAGTTGAGCTCTTTTTCTTCGGCCTCATTATCCCGGGGTCAGGTCACTGGCTCACAATTTATCCAAGTCCCCCCCCCCTATTTTCTGGGTTCCTGCAGCACGATACACTATAAACAAATGGCATAAAACTGGGTTCACAAAAACTGCCATACCAAACAGGTTTGTCTGCTTTATGACTCAACATGTTGTGAGGTCACAGCCCAGCTGGGACTGGTGACGTGGCACCCAGCCTTATTCAGCACAATAATAATCACACAGAGAAACTGCAATAAAATCAATAAAGATAGAAAAATAAAAGTTGGCCGGGGTAATAAGGCCAAGGGTCTTGCTCTCCCTCGCCAAGGGCCTGCTTGGATGGCTACTGCATTCAGTGGCATAAATAACACATACATTACTAAATTCATGCCTCTGCATTTCTCTCTCTGCACAAGGGGCCAGGTGCTGACCTTGTGCCAAGAGAGAGCTCAGGGGATGGACAAAAAAAATCAAGATGGCAGCCATGAACCCACCATCAAAGCCTTGTTTCAATGTGTAAGTGAATATGCGGTTCAGTTGCTTGAAAAGTAAGTTCTTGCTCCTAGGCAGGAAAAACCAAACACACGGGTACAGTATTAGGTCAGTGATGGCGAACCTTTTAGAGACCGAGTGCCCAAACTGCAACCCAAAACCCACTTATGTATCGCCAGGTGCTGGGTGGGCATGGCCCACTGGGTAGGTGTGGCTTCCACAGCCATCGATCCGGGCTCCAGAGGTTTGGAAAAGCCCTCCGGAGCCCGGATCGGGCCACTGGGGGGGCTGCAAAATTGCTCCATGGCCATGGATCCATGCTCCAGAGGTTTGGAAAAGACCTCTGGAGCCCGGATCAGCCATGGTGGGTGTGTGCAAAATCACTCTGCAGCCATAGATCTGGGTGGCAGAGGCCTTTTCCAGGCCTCCAGAGCCCGGATCGGGCTGCTGCTGGTCCGCAAAATTGCTCTGCAGGCATACCTGGACTCACCCTGGTAGCTTCCGTTCAAAAAAAGGTGCCGGAATGGCGTTCCATGCGTTGTATGACAAAAAAAGCCCTGCCTCCACCATCCAGCCCGGATCTGCCCAGCTCTTGCAGCTGCTCCCTGATTCCCAGTGCAGAGAGAAAGAGAGCGAGAGCGCTGGCGCACGTGGAGAGGGGGAGGGGAGCAGCCCAGCCCCATGTCCCTCTGGGGCAATGACGCGCATGCCCACAGGGACGGCTCTGCATGCTGCCTGTGGCACGCGTGCCATAGGTTCGCCACCACAGGTATAGGTGGTACCTGGCTCAATAGTAGTAACTGTGAGATGGGTTTAGGAGTCCTAGTGGACAATCACTTAAATATGAGCCAGCAGTGTAGGTCAGCAGCCAAAAAAGCTAATGTAATCCTAGGCTGCATCAACAGAGGGAGAGAATCAAGATCACGTGAAATGTTAATACCACTTTATAAAGCCTTGGTAAGACCAGACTTGGAATACTGCATCCAGTTTTGGTCACCATGATGTATAAAAGAGGTTGAGATTCTAGAACAGGGGTGTCAAACTCGCAACATCATGTGACGTGTCGCGACATATCGTGACTTTTTTTTCATTGCCGGCAATGGGGTTTCGGCATGACGCAGTTTCGGCATGACGCATCCGGCCCATGGAACGACAGTTTGACACCCCTGTTCTAGAAAGAGTGTAGAGAAGAGCAATGAAGGTGATTAGGGGGCTGGAGGCTAAAACCTATGAAGGACAGTTGCAGGAATTGGGCATGTCTAATCTAATGAAGAGAAGGCTCAGGGATACATGATAGCAGTCTTCCAGTATTTGATGGGCTACCACAAAGAAGAGGGGAGTGTGTGTGTCAACCTACTTTATTTATTTATTTTCTTTGTAATATATTTTATTGATTTTTTAAAAAACATTGGCGAACAGTGTGTTGTCTGGGTTTACATTTATAAAACAATCACTAACATTTGATTTCCATAATCCATAATCCACAAAATAGTTTTAGTTGATTACCTCTTTTCCCACAATGTCCTCTTTTGCAAACATTGAGTTGATACAATTCTTATTGTTTTGATAGATAACAATTAAATATGTAATTTTTTTCCCAATATTCGTAAAATAATAATCTCATCAATATAATATTTCTTTTCTATCCGATCATTCGAGTTGCCTTATCATAGATCCTGTTACAGTCCTTATTTTAATTTCTTTCTCCCACCAAATTCTAGGTATTCTTACTGCTTAAGATTTTCTCAAAAATTAATTACATTTAAAAATTTGACTCTATTTTTTCCATATCTCACACTTTTACATAAAAAATAACATACTACTTAAAATATATATCCCTCCTAAGCTAATATACATTTATTTCCAAGATTTCTTATTCTTTATTAACCATAATTACAAATATGTTTAATTTTTAAATATTCCAATTAATACATCTAATCATCTAATCCTTTAACTCTTATTCAAAACATTTTTTAATCCATTACAATTTTCTTAAATTCAATCACATTTAAATATCTAAAACATTTCCTTTATCTAAGTCATTTCAACCTTTTTATATTACTCATATCAAGAAAGAGAATAAAAAAGGGGGAAAAAGCATATTAAATTATTTAGGGAAATCATCCCTCTTAGAATGATATATATATTCCAAATCTTTTCTATTTCTTTAACCATATTCAAACAAATGTATCTTTTTAAAGTATTCTCTCTGGTAAGTCCCATCATCTATTTTCTTAGTTTCTACTTTAATCTTTTTCCTTTACCCAATATCTTTCATAATCAATGTATTTTGCTGAATCAAAAGGTTCGTAAATGTTATTGTAGATATAAAAAGTAAATCAGGTGAAGTGTCTTTGTACAGGGCTTCTGCCTTTCCATGTTTGTTGAAAATATTTTTCTTTTTCTTTCTCTCTGCTTCTCTTATCATTTCCTTTCTCTCCGATATTCCTGACATCTCTACAGTCCATTTTATCCAATCTGTTTTCTTGTCCTCAGATTTATTTTGTAGTCTTACGGGGTAAGTTGTTTTTTCCAATTCTTGTAAATTTTTTTCCACTAGAATTAAATCATGTTTCTTTGTTTTGTTAAGTTCCATCTTTAAGTCTCTATTGTCAGTTCTATATCCATTTATCTATTTTATCTGCTCCTTCTCTGTTGTTTTCTGGGAATTTTTATATTGTAGAGGTAATTTGGAAATAGATTGATTTATATTTTCAAAGTTATTTTGGATTTCTTTGTGGTTTAAAGTCATTGTTGTTTGAAGTAGTTGCAGTATATTATATATCTCCTCCTGTGAAGTATTTATGTTTTCTTGATAGGTTCTTTCTACATGTCTCTGATCCATGATGGCCAAGAGGACTTCCGGTTTTGCGCGGTAGCAACCAGTCAGGAGCTTGTGGATTCTCTGCACCCCCACGGCTAATTTTGCCCTGCCAGGGGACCCTGAATGGGTCTAAGTCACCCAGGAGTGGCGGCGAAGAAAGAAGGGTGCTTTAGCGATTCTGGAATGGCAGCGGCTGTTCTGTTCGACTTGGGGAAAGCCTTCTAACCTGACAGGAGAAAGGCTGCCCGTTTTGCATCGACCAGCCCAAGCTACTAGCAACCGAAGTCCAAAAGCACTAACTAGCACAACTGTGAACAGCGTGCTTGAAACTGGGTGAGTAATCCAATCTTCTCTTTTCTTTTTTATATGTAATTTCCTGGAAAAGATCCCCAAGAAGCAAAATACCTCTGAAAGGGAAGGAGGGGGATTTCCGCCCCACCCTTATACTAACGGAAGCGGCGAATTAATCTTTTTATAGAGGATCAAAATACATGGAAGTGAAATGTTGCTGACACCTAGTGGTGTATGAAGACTGACAGCTATGACTTTAATATAAGACTTGGCAAAACCTGGGAAAAGCTAATCTGTGTCTGTGACCTTCAAAGCTTTAACAACAAAGAACAGCTATGATAAAAAAAGACAATAATCTGGACTGTAGACAAAGAAAGAATTATAAATTTCAGGAAAAAAAACTTTTTTAAACTATTTGGATTACAAATATCTATTTAATTGGAACTCTAAAGCTATTTACAGAGAAAACAAAGGAAGAGGGTGTCAACCTACTTTAAAGCACCTGTCTAGTTTAATGAAGAGAAGGACGAGGGGGGACATGATAGCCGTGTTCCAATATCTCAGGGGCTGCCACAAAGAAGAGAGAGTCAAGCTATTCTCCAAAGCACCTGAAGGCAGGACAAAAAGCAACAGATGGAAACTAATCAAGGAGAGAAGCAACCTAGAACTAAGGAGAAATTTCTGGACAGTTAATCGGTAATCAATGGAACAACTTGCCTCCAGAAGTTGTGGATTCTCCAACACTGGAAGTTTTCAGAAGAGACTGGACTACCATTTGTCTGAAATTGTATAGGTTGACACCTGCCTGAGCAGAGGGTTAGACTAGAAGACCTCCAAGGTTCTTTCCAACTCTGTTATTCTGTTCTATTCTTAAATGCACCTGAGGGCAGGATAAGAAGAAACAGATGGAATCTTATCAAGGAGAGAACCAACCTAGAAATAAATGGAAACTTCCTGACAGTGAGAACAATCAACTAGTGGAATAGAAGTTGCCTCCAAAAGTTGTGGGTGCTCCAATACTGGAGGTTTTCAGGAAAAGATTAGACAGCCATTTGTCTGGGATGGAATAAGGTCTCCTGCCTTCAGCAAGATTTGGACTAGAAGACCTCCAAGGTCCCTTTCAACCCTGTTATTCCATGATTCCAAGTTGCCACCTTGACTTGTTTGCCTCTCCTGAGAATGTCCCCGCAATGGTTTGTATGAATCCATAAAGCCACTCTTGCCTTCACTCCAGATAAAAATGGAGGCGCATGTTGGACTGGGGCTTAGAGTACAAAGCAGATCGGTGGAGACCATATCTTTGGCACTGCTTCTAAATTCAGCTCCCTTCCTGGGAGGACTTCCCATTTAGCATTTGTAAGTGGCCCAGGGGCTCACTAGCCAGGGCCTGGGTCTCCCTTTTCTGCAGCTCTCCAGACCCTACTTCACAGCTGAGCCTGCTTCCCTGGCTCAAGTTGCCTACCTCTCGTCTGGCACCTGCCAGAAGCATCATGGTTTGATCGTGTAATCCTTGGCCAACTGGGAGGCATCCACCAGTGCTTGGCCTGGTGTCCTTGTTGTGTTATTGTCGCTTTAAAATGCAGCTGGTACCAAATGACACTTTTGCGCCACAGGCGAGTCTCTCTCACCTCACCAGGCCTGATCACAATCTCTCTCTCTCTCTCTCTCTCTCTCTCTCTCTCTCTCTCTCTCTCTCTCTCTCTCTCTCTNTGTGTGTGTGTGTGTGTGTGTGTGTGTGTTTATCCGTGTGCACAATTCAGTGTTTAAAAAGAGGAGGTGCATAAATCACCTTGGTGTGCATTGGGCATTTTACAATTCTCGCTTTCCCTCCCCCCACCCAGAAACAGCCATAAATAAGCTGTCGGTGGGCTCTGCCACTTGTCTCCTGCGGAAGATTTATTTGGGGGCGAAGGCATAGATCTTGGTGGGCCTACAGGAGCTGTAAATAATCCAAACTTTAACTGTTGGCTGGGAATTATTTTTGGTGCACAAATACTTCCGTGCACCGTGCGTCCGCCTGTTTGTCCTCACTGGCTTCTCTTGCTTGGACCGCCATGCCCCCGTTTTGGCTGAGGAGCATGGCAGGCAGAAAGCCAGGGATGTTGCCAGCATTGCACATCTGGATTAGCACATTATGTTCCGGGAAGGTGCAAAATTAAAGAGAATGTGAGAAGCATGCCTGGTGGGGAGGCAGCCTTGGCCACGGTGCCCCTTTTCAAATGTTCTTTTGAGTTTATGGCTCAAAAATGTAATGTTGTTGCTAGTATCCTTCACTGGGGAATTTTAAGAAGAGCCTGGACAGCCATTTGTCTAAAATGGTACAAGGTCTCTTGCTTGAGCAAGTGGTTGGAATGAATGAACCTTCATTATCAAAGTATAACATGTATACAGTGAGATTGGCTGAGCCTCCCTCCGTACCCCCCCCTACAACTCACAGTGACTACAACCCACCAACTTATTACCCCCGTGAGCTAATTGCACAGCACGCCGGCCTCATGAGTGTATCATGCATAAAATTATGTCCCATTCAGGAGCCTGACAGCCTATGGGTGGAAGTTGTTCTTCAGCCTGTTGGTACGGCTGGATATATTTCTATATCTCCTACCCGATGGTAGGAGAGTAAAGAGTAAACCAGGGTGTGAGTCATCCCTGAGAATTTTCCTCACTCTGCCAAGGTAACGGGCCCTGGCGATGTCATCCAGTGGTGTCAGGGAACAGCCCATGATGTTTTGTGCCATGCTCACCACCCTCTGTAATACCTTCCTGTGCGCGGCTGTCAAGCCAGCATACCAAACCACAATACAGTGTGTAAGAACGCTTTCAATAGTAGACCGGTAGAAGAAGGTCATGAGTCATCGTTCTACCCTGTTCTTCTGCAAGATCCTGAGGAAGTGGAGTCTCTGTTGGGCCTTTCTGGACACCTGGGCTGTATTAATTTTCCAGGTAAGAAGACCTCCAAGGTCCCTTCTAACTCTGTTATTTTGCGATTCTGTTATTCTGTGCTTGTGCGATTGTGCGATTCTATTATTCTGGTCCATCCTTGTTTGCATTTTGTGGCACAAGACTGCATGGTTCTGGGGATGACATACAGCTCCAGGCTTCAGGAGTCATAAGAAACATCTCATTTCCATCATGTAAATTGGCCCTTTGCATGTTCCCTTCCTTGAATTGAGCAATCAGCCAGTGGAACAGCTTGCCTCCAGAAGTTGTGGGTGCTCCATCATTGAAGGCTTTCCAAAAGAGACTGGACAACCATTTATCTAAAATGGTTTAGGATCTCTTGCTCAAGCAGGGGGTAGGACCAGTCCAACCCCCTGCTGAAGCAGAATACCCCATATCATTTCAGACAAATGGCTATCCAGTCTCTTCTTGAAAACCTCCAGTGATGGAGCACCCACAACTTCTGGAGGCAGGTTGTTCCACTGGTTAATTGTTCTAACTGTCAGGAAGTTTCTCCTTAATTCCAGGTTGCTTCTCTCCTTGATTAGTTTCCATCCATTGCTTCTTGTCCTGCCCTCGGGTGCTCTGGAGAACAGCGTGACCCCCTCTTCTTTGTGACAGCCCCTCAAATATTGGAAGACTGCTATCATGTCACCCCTCATCAGGAAATCCTTTCTTCCATCTCAACTTCTGCAGCAGGAAGGACCTGCGTGGTACCAAGGATTTGGATCAGTGCCCCAGAAAAGACCTTGCCACTTTTGTTCTGGCCATCAAAAGAGTTACAAGGCTTCTGGGTCCAGATCTTTGGGGTTAGGAGAAGAGAATCTGCTACTTTTTCAGACGCTGCTCCTTTGTTTCACACAGTCTCTTACAATGGGTCATATTTTATTTTTACAAATTTTTTATTAATTTTTCAAATAAACATATAAACAAATAATACAAATATGGTGCATTTCATTAGAAAAACAAACACATAACAAGCCTACTCAGTAGGTATTCAGAAATAATCGGCGGTTCCCCCCCCCTGCATCCACACTCCCTCAACCTTCCTACCTACTTCCCTCTCCCTTCCTCCCCCTCTTAACCACCACCTCTCCTCTTTCCTCCTTTCCAACTATCCTACACATCCCATCACCTTCTTTTCCACCACCTCGGATGCAGTTTAGGGGTACTAGCCGATCATCTCCTCTTCTTAAGGACAAACATTTACATTATATTTATAAATACACCAAATTTTATATAATTCTACCCCTTCATCCCCTTCCCCCCTCCCCCCCCGGACTTCCCAGAACTGAGTACAGGGATAAATACATAACATCCCAAGTCTAAATTAAGCTATCCATTCATAATACAAACAAAATTAACATACTTTAACTCTAACATACAATAGTAAACTTGAATATAATATATATATATAAATTATATTAAATATATAAAAAATATTAGAAAAGAAAAATATTTATTCAAAAGCTATATGATAATTAATCACTTCATACTTTCTCTTAATATAATCTATCCATCTTCTCCATACCAAAATAAATTTTTCTTGAGATTGATCCTTCAAGTATGCAGAAATTTTTGCCAATGACAACGGGTCATTTTTGCCAATGACAATGGGTCATTTTTAAAACAAGGTGTTTATGCTTGTTCCATTTGCTTGAAATCGCTCTGGCCAACTGAAGATGTGAGTTTCACATTTTTAAGGGAAGGAAACCAAGTCTGTTGGGGAGACCCAGGTCCAAATCCCCATCCGGTCATGCAGATCACTGGCTCAGTTTACATAAAACGCTTAGCGTAATTGGGCTGCTGATTTAACTCATTTTCTGGGTTTACACAGTACACTGACTCATAAATTAACTATTCAGGCTAAGTTACACAATCTAGGACATGAAAGACACACTCCATTTCTAACCAAAGCAAAAACCGGTCAAGCTTAGTATGCTGTACGAATGGAACTATTAACATGTAGCAGGGATAACACAAGCCAATCTGCTCCACAGGGATCAAAGCCAGGAAAATCTCCATGATGTTGCCTGAGGCCAAAATGCCATGCCCATGTAACTGGGACCCACAGAACATGCAACCTCACGGGCTGTGGCCCCATAGAACATATAGGGGGTTCTTATCTTATCATTTGAGTCCCTATTGCCTCCTGGTTCTTGGCCTGGTCTGTGGACTTTGGGGATGGGAGGGAGACCCCAGGTCTCCAGAGGATTCCAGACAAATCAGTTTGCATGCACATAAGAGGGTACATGAATGTACAGGGTAGTCCTCAGCTTACGACCACAATGGAGCCCAAAATTTCCGTTGCTAAGCAAGATGTCATGGTTCTGACAGATGAAACTCTTCAAAAGATCTTTGAGGCATTGTTTGCCTTAAAGGATCTTTTATTTGAATAGCATAACATCGGCACTGTATAATTGAAGCCAAAAACTGAATTCCCCTCCCCTGAGCACATAGTATCAAAGCACAATTCCCTCCTCCAATTAACAGTCATAAATCACATTCCCCAATTAGCTTGAACCACAGGCTTCCTCTCCAGCCCACCAATTCCTTATCAGCTCTGGTTACAATAACCTTGTTTCTCACCCTAAGTTTAAAGTTGTTATGTCTAGCTGGACTCTCATTCACATCCCCCCTCCCAGCATCATCTAACTCTAAAAGCAAAAGGTAAAAGATGGCTACATCTCCATCTCTTGTCAATGCAAAAACATCTGATGTTAGCAGCATTGACACAAGACTTTGTTAAATGGGTTTTACCCATGTTATGACCTTTCTTATCACAGTTGTTAAGTAAACTCACTGCCGTTGTTAAGTTAGTAACACTCTTGTTAAGTGAATCCAGTTTCCCCCTCGACTTTGCTCATCAGAAGATCACAAAAGGTGATCACATGAGCCCGGATACTGCAAATGTCCATCATGTGACTGGGGGATGCTGCAACAATGGTTGTGAGTCTGAAAAGTGTCCGTAAGTCCCTTTTTACAGGGCTGTTGTAATGTCAAACGGTCACTAAATGAATGATTGTGAGGACTACCTTTATATGTTTCTGTGGGGGGGCTGGAGACTGTGTATCCCAGTTGCTGCTGAACTCACTCAAAATTCAGCACAGATGCTGAGCACATGAAGATCTCCCTGATCTGGATGTAGTGATGGTAGTGATAACAATGGACTTTTTGCAACTGCAAATCAAGACTTCTGTGGTGGAATGTGGTCTGGATTCCCAGGAGGGAGGGGCTGCTTCCCAGAGGGCAAAGAGGCAGCTGAGCTCAGGAAGTTTGGTCCATAGGAAGAGGATTAAGATGGCTCTTCCCTAGCAGTTCACAGAATAAATCTATAATTTTGCAGATAATTGCTTTAGTCTGGCAAGATTCTGTCTGTAGATGGAGAATAATAAGGGAAACCACTGAGAAGTAATTCCATGAAATCAGTCTTCCAGAAACTGGGAGACCATGAATTCTAATCCCCCCTTAGGCATGAAGGTTGGCTGGGTGACCTTGGGCCAATCACCAGGAGATAGAGAATTCTAGTCCTGTCTTAGGCATGAAAACTGGCTAGATGATTTTGGGCCAATCACCAGGAGATGACGAGTTCTAGTTCCCCATTAGGCTTGAAAGCTGGCTTGGTGAGTTGGGATTGATCACCAGGAGACTGGGAGTTCTAGTCCTGCCTTAGGCATGAAAGCTGACTGGGTGACCTTCAGCCAATCACCAGGAGATGATGAGTTCTAGTGCCACCTTAGACATAAAAGCTGACTGGGTGACCTTGGGCCAATCACCAGGAGAGGGTGAGTTCTAGTCCCGCCTTAGGCATGTAATCTGGTTGAGTGAGCTTGGGCCAATCACCAGGAGAGGGTGAGTTCTAGTCCCACCTTAGGCATGAAAGCTGACTGGGTGACCTTGGGCCAATCACCAGGAGAGGGTGAATTCTAGTCCCACCTTAGGCATGAAATCTGGTTGGGTGACTTTGGGCCAATCACCAGGAGACTGAGAGTTCTAGTGCCATTGTAAGCATGAAAGTCAACTGGGTAAAGCCAGTCCCTGTCTTTCCATCCAACCCACCTCCCAGGGTTGTTCTTGTGGGGAAAATAGGAAAAGAAAGAATATTAGGTATGCTCACTCTCCTGAATTATTTATAAATATAATGAATGCAGGATCTTAAAAAAAAAAAAATTAAAAAAGGCATCCAGCAGCAGCTTGTTCCTGAAAAGAAAACGGCACAGTTAGAACTGGGCTCTCTTTGAAATTCAGTCTTTTATCCAAGTATTGTGAATTTAAATCGCACAGCTTCTGTTCAAGCCTTTGAACAGGACTGGCTGTCAGTCTGGAATAGGTCACTTTATAGATTATAGCGCCCCTAAGGATCCTGGGAATTGTAAACCATAATATCCACAGCGCCGTTGTGTGTGGTGGTGGTGATGGGAGCTGAAAGCCTTCACCACGGAGAACATCTGGCTGGAGAAAGGGGCTTTAAGCCCTCTTGGATTAAGGAGAGCATTAAACTTCCATCAGCATCACACGTGGCTTCCATGTCGTCAAACCGGGCTCTGAGATTGTCTCCAAGTAGGTCAGAAAAGTGGATGAAAGCGGGCTGTGTGGTGTCTTTGAAGAAGTTAGGACACACAACAGTCAGCTGGGGTTTCAATGTGTTCAAACTATCTGGAACAATTGATTGAAAAGAATACTTTACTCGTTAACTCCATCGTCAGAAGACAGGAGCGCAGAAACAGGAGCCCGCTTGGGGATTGGGGATAATTACAGGAAGATTATAGAAAGCATTAAGAGCCGCCAGCAAAGGCCAATTTGGAACTTTAATTCCGTTGCGGTGATACTTGGCGAATCCCAACCGAAGCATGAAAGAGGCCTGGTTGATTGGGAGGAAAAGCGAGGAAGATCAGCCGGCTGGATTTAAGGTGAAGCTCTAGCTAAAATTGGCTTTCAATGAAGATTAGAGTATCGTTTGTGTTTACCTGGAAATAAAAAGAGGCTGGGGAATTACAGCCAGGGCGAATCACAATTCGCACTTCTTTAGGCAAACGTCGATGGTGTGTTTATCCAGAAAATGCCGTCAAGAAATGGCTAGGAGAACAAACACCATGATAAAATCTCTGCTAAGGGACTGAAAACATTCAGAATTCTTTTAGCTTCCTTCTCTCTGTTTGTATGTGCGTAGGAAAATAGATCTGGGTGTCTCTCTTTCCCACATTTCACGCAAAAATGGAATAGTGTCATCCAGTGAAACAGAAGTGGTGCAATTCAGAAAGATAACTGGATTCAATCCAGATTGCTGGACTGGACGGTCTCTTGGTCTGGCTGAGCAGGGCTCCTTTTTCCTTTCAGAATAACAGAATTGGAAGGGACCTTGGAGGTTTTCTAGTCCAATTCCCTGCTCAAGCAGGAGACCCCCATATCATTTCAGACAAGTGGCAAGGAGTTCCGCTGGTTAATTGTTCTAGCTGTCAGGAAATTTCTCCTGATTTCTAGGTAGCTTGTCTCCTTGATTAGTTTCCATCCAGCCTTTCCCTTTTGGCTATCCTCTTTCAGAAATAACCCCCCCCCCTACTCTTTACTGATTTCCTATCAGCTAAGTCCCAGCCCACATCCCCACAGGATCAAATGGGAATCAACAGGAAGGCAGAACTCAAAGGGGTCAGGAGCTCTTCCAAGGGCACCAGAGAGAAGTTCTGCCTTCAGATCAAAAGGTCCCTCAGTGCTTGTTTCTGGACAATCACAATTTGCAAGAATTCAGGGTGAACTTGGTTTCATCCCATTTGGTCCCTCAGAACCAGGTAGGAGAGATGGTGGGGAGGCTGGGAAGATAACAGGAGGAACGTTTTGCACATTCATGAACACCAACTAGCAGTCAGAAGACATGACGAAAACTCCTTAATTGCACAACATATGGACAGATTTTGCCACTGTATCAACTGGGAATGGAACGGAATAGAATAATGATGATAGACTAGACTAGACTAGACTAGACTAGACTAGACTAGACTAGACTAGACTAGACTAGACTAGACTGGACTGGACTGGACTGGACTGGACTGGACTGGGATAATGACAATAGGACAGGACAGGACAGGACAGGACAGGACAGGACAGGATAGGATAGGATAGGATAGGATAGGATAGGATGAGACGAGAACAGAACAGAACAGAATAGAATAGAATAGAATAGAATAGAATAGAATAGAATAGAATAGAATAGAATAGAATAGAATAGATCAAGCTAAATCCAAAAATTCTAGAGAATTCCTGGAAGTCTGGCACTCAGTAATCAGACATCAACAGATACATTGAGATAAATTATATTTACACTCCTTTCAAAAGAGACAATCAAAAAGCCAAAAAGGAAACAAAAGAATCAAAACTTCATTACCAGCAATCAATTGCCAGATAAGCAGAGATTAACTCCAGGATTAACACTGACTAGTTCAACTTCTGGAGGGAAGCCGTTCTCACCGTCAGGAAATTTATCCTTATTTCTAGATTGGTTCCCTCCTTGATAAATTTCCATCCGTTGTTCTTCTACTGCCTTCAGGAGCTTTGGAGAATAGGTAGACTCCTCTTCTTTGTGGCAGCCCCTCAGATACTGGAACATTGCTGTCATGTCATGTTGTTTACTGCTTGATTGTTGGTCTAGTTCAGGGGTAGGCAACCGTGGCTCTTTTATGACTCATGGACTAGACCAACAATCAAGCAGTAAACAACATGACGTGACAGCAGTGTTCCAGAATCTGAGCGGCTGCACAAAGAAGAGGGGTCCACCGATTCTCCAAAGCTCCTGAAGGCAGCAGAAGAACAACGGATGGAAATTTATCAAGGAGGGAACCAATCTAGAAATAAGGATAAATTTCCTGACAATGAGAATGGCTTCCCTCCAAAAGTTGTGGGTACTCTATCCCAGAGGTTTTCAAGAAGAAACCGGACAGACATTTGTCCAGAATGATATGGGGTCTCCTGCTTAAGCAGGGGATTGGACTAAAAGATCTCCAAGGTCCCTTCCAGCTCTATTATTCTGCATTTCTAGTTATGAAGATACAAGAACTTGGCAGAAGATTGTCCCTATCTAGTGAGATGTGTTGGAAAACCTCCGTAAGTATCATCACCTTGACTGTCTTTGGGAGATTCCCCTCCGAAGCTAAGCTGAGCTGTACTTGGTTTTTAATTGGAGGGAAGAGAATAGGGGAATCCCAGAGCTATTAAAGCCACTCTGGGACATAAAGGGGAAAAAAAAGCATATTTGAAGAAATCAATGCTATATTACTTCTGTACCTTCACCATGAGAATAACGTGATCTGTCCATGTAATCACCAGGAATTAGGGCTGATATATCTGGGCGATTCAGGATTTTGCACCCTGAAATAGCAGAAATGTACAGAAAGGTGTGACTGGTGATATAGCTAGTCCCGTTTCCTCCTTATATTTAACTGCTTGTTTTCCTTCCCGAATGTCTCCAGTGGTTTTCACACTTGGGTGAAATGGTTGCTTCATTACTTCTGTGGTCTTTTTCTCACACGGGTGAGCCTGGATGGGGAAAAAAAATCACATTACAAGCCATCAGGTGAGGGCATCGGGTGAGAAGAAGCCGATTCGGAGGGCGAGAACTCAGATACGGCAATATATTCTGTTGGTCCATCCACGTGATCACGTCTAATACATGGTTTCAGGCAGAAAAACCCTCTAGAATATCAAGTGAGGCCTGGGCAGCAACAGAACTATAATCTCCAATTCCAAACCAAATTACAGGTAGTCCTCAATTTACGACTATTCATTTAGTGACCATTCAAAGTTGTTATTGTTGTTGTTGCTGCTGCTCCTCCTCCTCTTCTTCTTCTTCTTCTTCTTCTTCTTCTTCTTCTTCTTCTTCTTCTTCTTCTTCTTCTTCTTCTTCTTCTTCTTCTTCTTCTTCTTCTTCTTCTTCTTCTTCTTCTTCTTCTTCCTTCTTCTTCTTCTTCTTCTTCTTCTTCTTCTTCTTCTTCTTCTTCCTCTTCCTCCTCCTCCTCCTCTTTTTCCTTTTCTTCCTCCTCCTCCTCTTCCTCCTCCTCCTCCTCCTCCTCCTCCTCCTTCTCCTCCTTCTCTCCCTCCCCACAAACCCCTTATAGAACTGATAATATTCCCTAGTTGGGTCATGAAACGTCTGCAAGAAAACCACCAAGCCCAAAGAGCATCAAGAACCACACAGTCCTCCTCCTCCTCCTCCTCCTCCTCCTCCTTCTCCTCCTCCCCCCTAGTACTGAGTAACTTATGACCATTGCTGTATCCTCAGGGTCAGGTGATCAAAATTTGGATGCTTGGCAACTGGCTCATATTTATGATGGTTGCGGTGTCCTGGGATCACGAGATCCCCTTTTGTGACCTTCTGACAAGCAAAGCCAATGGGGGAAGCCAGGTTCACTTAAACAACTGTGTTACTAATGCAACAAGTGCAATGATTCACTTAACAACTGTGTCAAAAAAAGGTTGTAACACGGGGCAAAATTCACTTAACAACAGTTTTGCTCAGCAATGGAAACTTTTGACTCAATTGTGGTCATGAGTCAAGGATTACCTCTATTGCTTTTTTTTATCAGTGTCCCTTGTAAGCTTCCTTCATCTCAGTGACTCTCTTTTTAAGTCAGCCACAAAGACCTGGGATTGGGGGGGGGGAAAGCGGAGGGCCAGCATTCCTGGCCATTCCTCAAGACCCCTACAAAGAGCCCACCTACCCTCTCTCTCCCCCTTGAAGACCACTTTGATAGCACCCAGAGTACAATGACAAAATCGTTTTCTGGATGCTGCAGCACCGTGTTCCTTGAACTGTGAGCAAAAGCTGGCAGCAGCTATAAATCAGCTCTGAGCACCAGCACCTGCTGAGACGCCCTGGGGTGAGGCCCGATTGCTTCCCCATTCGAAGATGGCTCATTCTAACATAGTTTTGAACATCTAGCCTGCAAGGGGGAGCCACTGCTGTGTTCATGTTGACCTGTGGGCTTTATTTCAAATGTAGGATTCATCGGTCATTCCCCCCCTCCCATAACTTAAGGAAGGAGTAAGGGGACTGTTGCCAGACAGGTGGAATAGTGCAGAGAAGAGCAACAAAGATGGTTAGGGGAATGAAGGCTAAAACAGTTGCAGGAATTGGGAATGTCTAGTCAAGGACAGGAAGGCCTGGAGGAACGTTGTCCGTGATGGGTCGGACACGACTTCGCAACTAACAACAAGTCTCATGAAAAGAAGGACTTGTGCTTCTTATCCTGCCTTCAGGTGCTTTGGAAAATAAGTTTCTCCCCTCCTCTTTCTAGCAGCCCCTCAAATATTGGAACATGGCTATCATGTCACCCCCTCATCCTTCTTTTCATTCAACCAGACATACCCAATTCCTGCAACCGTTCTTCATATATTTTAGCTTCCAGTCCTCAGGTCCCCAAGGTCCGTAGAGAGACGTGACCCCTTAAAGCTGGTTGAAATCCAGGTCCACTGTGTCCCCTTGGTCCATCTAAATAGGGGACGCTGCCCCTTATTAACCCTGGGAGACCCTCCTCCCCCCGGGGGGCTGTGTTCAGATGACACCCGTGCAGTTACAAGATTTGAATTGGAATCCTTGCACCGAGCAATGGGCCGGACTTGATGACCTCTTTTACTGCAAGATTTTAAAGAGGGTTTATTCAGAGAAGGGGGATGAAACCCAGATTTTTCCTAGATAAATAAAAGAGTTCTTTTTGCCCCCATCTCCCATGTTATCTGCGCCCATTGACGGATTAGGAGCAAGAAGGAAAAAGAGAATTTTTTCTTTTCTTTTCTCCCCGTTAGTTAAAACTGGGTCCCGGTTGCAGCGGTTTTTCTCCCTTCTGACCTTTGACCATTCATCTTGGCTTAGGCAGAGCAGCAGCAGCTGTTCCCCATTAAAGTTTGTCAAACCATTCAGTATTTCATTAACCTCCTTCTTAACCTTCTGGGCCATTCAAAACAAAACCGGCAAAGTTCGCCTTTCGGAGGCTAGATAATGACCGAGGCTTCAATACTGCCGATTCTGGCATTATCCTCTCCCCTGTGAGGAATCTTGAACTTTGATCAGCTCAGTTAAAAATTACAATACATTTCAGCCTTTGGCTCTCCCGTCTTGCCTGTTTCTTTCTAAGCTTCCCCTCTATGCGCCGGGTCTAAAAGGCAGAATTGGCTCCCGGTGATTGCCTGCCCAGAAAGCCACAAGTGACCTCCTAAAGACCAAACAGTTGCCAAGTGTTGCTCTTTGAAACGCCAATGACACTGTGGTGTTTTGCAATCTGAGTTGGAAGGGACCTTGGAGGTCTTCTAGTCCAACCCCCTGCTCATGCAGGATACCCCATACCATTCCAAACAAACAGCTGTCCAGTCTTTTCTTGAAAACATCCAGTGTTGGAGCACCCATAACTTCTGGAGGCAAGCTGTTCCGCTGGTTAATTAACAGAATAACAGAGTTGGAAGGGACCTTGGAGGTCTTCTAGTCCAACCCCCTACTCATGCAGAATACCCCCTACCATTCCAGACAATGGCTGTCCAGTCTTTTCTTGAAAACTTCCAGTGTTGGAGCACCCACAACTTCTGGAGGCAAGCTGTTCTGCTGGTTAATTAACAGAATAACAGAGTTGGAAGGGACCTTGGAAGTAATAATAATAATAATAATAATAATAATAATAATAATAATAATAATAATAACAACAATAACAACAACAACAACAACAACAACAATAATAATAATAATAATAATAATAATAATAATAATAATAATAATAATAATAATAATAATAATAATAATAATAATAATAATAATAATAAAGTTGGAAGGGACCTTGGAGGCCATCTAGTCCAACCCCCTGCTCAGGCAGGAAACCCTATACCATTTCAGACAAATGGCTGTCCAGTTTCTTCTTAAAAACTTCCAGTGTTGGAGCATTCACCGCTTCTGGAGGCAGGTTGTTCCACTGGTTAATTGTTCTAACGGTCAGGAAGTTTCTCCTTAGTTCTAGGTTGCTTCTCTCCTCTTCTCTTCTAGTCCAAGCCCTCACTCAAGCAGGAGAATTTATATCATCCCAGGTAAATGGTTGTCCAATCTCTTCTTGAAAACTTCCAATGTTGGAGTACCCACAACCAGAGAATGCAAGCTGTTCCACTGGTTAATTGTTCTCACCCTCAGGAAATTCCTCCTTAGTTGCTTCTCTCCTTTGTTAGTTTCCATCCATTGCTTCTTGTCCTGCCTTCAGGTACTTTGGAGAATAGCTTGACTCCCTCTTCTTTGTGGCAGCCCCTGAGATACTAGAACACTGCTATTATGGGAAGAAGCACTTGAGCAAAGGGAACTAGCAATGCCCTACCAGAAAAATAATAATAATATTATTGAGCCCCATCCTCTATAGGACTTTCTCTCAGTTGTGGGAATATGGGGTGGATATGGATGGCACCACTAGAAGAGACTAACTGTAGCTTAGGATGGAACTGTGGGGTCCTTGGTGCTCTCTGAGCTTGGTGGTTTTCTTGTCGATGATGTTTTGACACTCAATTAGGTAACGTCATCAGTGCTAGAAGAGGGAATGGGCTGCAGAGAGGAGAAGGAAGAGAGGGAGGGGAGAAGGAGGAAGAGGAGGAAGAGGAAGACTGTAGGGTCTTTGGTGGTCTCTGAGCCTGGTGGTTTTCTTGCAGGTTTTCTCGGAGGTTATCTTACAGATGTTTCATGACCCAACAAGGTCACATCATCAGTGCTAGAGGGAGTGGGTTTGTGGAGAGGAGGAGGAGAAGGAGGAGGAGGACATGGCGGTGATGGTCTATGGGTCTTTGGTGCTCTCTGATTATGGTTGTTTCCTTGCAGATGTTTCATTACCCAACTGGGTTACATCTTCAGTTCTTGGATAGCTTTCGCTAACAAGATGGGCAGCATCTACATTTAACAAACAAACAAACAAACAAACAAACAAACAAACAAAGCAGAAGAAGCTGGACCATCCTTGAGATTTAATTTTGGCAGTGGAGGTTGATCTTCTCCCCTTTCCAGTTGCTTTCCAACACCTCCTCAGAGATACAACAATTTTGTGTTTTCCTGAGGGAAACAGGATGGTGAGGGATCCCTCTGCCTCCCCCCCTCAAGTCTGCAATTCCATCTCCCTTTTTCAGGACTCTGAGATGTCACGTTTGTCTTCTACATCCCCTTCCATGGGAGTCTGGCAGAGAAGAACAAAGAGGGCTGTTGTGCCAAGGAGGCGTCCCCCCCCCGTTCACCTGAGCAAGCTTGCCGATTGTTTCTTGTTGTTTTAATAGCTGGTATTTTTGGGAACGTGGCCAATTTGTCATTGTATTTTTCCTTTTGTTCTTCAACGTTTACAAGAGACACCGGCAATGTAATTGAGGCTGAAACGCTCTGCTTTAGCAACATGCAAATCGCTTGGGAAGAGACAATCAACTCCAATCATGACGCAGAGAAAAGCAGATGATTTAGCCTCTCCTGGAGAACTTTCTCCCTCCTTGCTACTCCAGCAAAAATGATCCTCCATCCAAAGGAACGGCAAGGCTTGGCATCAGTGATCTGCGGTGGAAATGCCTGGCCATTAATTAATTTGAGTTATTGCTAAATCTCTTCCCCTGCAATTGGGAGTTAAAGGAGGCTGCAATAAGAACCGAATAACAGGATAACAGAGTTGGAAGGGACCTTGGAGGTCCTCTAGTCCAAACCCCTGCTGAGGCAGGAGTCCCTATAGCAGTGGTGGCGAACCTATGGCACGCGTGCCAGAGGCGGCACTCAGAGCCCTCTCTGTGGGCACGCACGTCATGCCCCTGAGATGGCAACCGTCCCTCTTCAACCAGCTGTCCACTAACTCACCGAGGTCCCACATGGCCGGATGCATCCCAGCATGGCTGATTTCCCTCCCCACTGTCCCATCCCTCCTGGCCTCGCATGCTCTCCTTTTCCTGGGCACGACCCACTGCATCGCCTCCTCAGCTGTTGGCCAGCCGTCCAGCTCAGAGGCAGCTTCTCTGAACTGCTGGCGGTGGGCTGCGGAGCCCCAGAGTGTGCCGGTCGAGGAGCTGGCAGGCTGTGGCTGCTGACGGACACTGTCAGCCCCCATGCGCTTGCTGGCCTCTGTGTGTGTGGGCCGATAGTGTTGGGCAGCCGGCACCCCGGCCCCTGCCTCGCCTTGCCCCTGTGACAATGGCACCCCCGCCCTGCCTTGCCTTGCCTCGTCTCACCCCGCAGGACAAGCCTCCTGCCCCACCTGCCAGATCCACTGGATCTCCAATGCTGCCCAGTCCCCACAGGTGTCCCTCCCCACGAGCAACATCAAGTTGACCATGCCCATCTTGCCCACACCCACCCAGTCTGCCATCACCACCACAGCCACGCCCACCCAGTGGGCCACACCCAACTGGCACCTGGCAATACATAAGTGGGTTTTGGGTTGCAGTTTGGGCACTCGGTCTCTAAAAGGTTCGCCACCACTGCCCTATAGCATTTCGGACAAATGGATGTCCAGTCTCTTCTTGAAAACCTCCAGTGTTAGAGTACCCACTGGTTAAGTGTTCTCACTGTCAGGAAATTTCCCTCCCATCATTTCATTTCATTTTTCATTTTATTAAACTTATATGCCGCCCTTCTCCCAACAGGACTCAGGGCGGCTCACAGCATATTAAAAACAGTACAAAACACTATCCCCAATAAAAACCAATTAAAAACAAATATTTACCGCTGTGTCATATTAAAATACTAATTAAAATTGTCCCTATTTAAAATTCTCCCTAGGCCAGACCCGCTTGCTGAAAAANAGCGACGAGTCCCTCCCAACACCGCCCGCGCGGCCGCATTCTGGACCAGCTGAAGCCTCCGGATGCTCCTCACAGGGAGCCCCATGTATAGAGCATTACAGTAGTCCAGGCGGGAGGTGACGAGAGCATGGGTGACTGTGCGCAGAGCGTCCCGGTCCAGAAAAGGACGCAACTGGTAAATCAGGCGAACCTGATAAAATGCCCCCCTGGTCACGGCCGACAAATGGTCTTCCAGTGTCAGCCGTGGATCCAGGAGGACACCCAAGTTGCGTGCCCTCTCTGAGGGGGCCAAAATTTCGCCCCCTATAGACAGCGATGGAATCAGCTGACTATACTCCTTCCTTCCTTCCTTCCTTCCTTCCTTCCTTCCTTCCTTCCTTTCCTTCCTTCCTTCCTTCCTTCCTTCCTTCCTTCCTTCCTTCCTTCTTCATAGGAAAATTCCCTTCCCTTCCTTTCCCTTTCCATCTCTCTCCCTCTGTGTTTGTGTATGTCTCAAAAAAAAAAAAAAAGGTAACCACAATGGTAGTATTGAAGTTCATGGCTAATATGCGATATGTGCTGAAGTAGAGAAGCTTTGATCCTCTAGTCTTGGACCCCTCCCTCTTAAATTTTACCCCCCCCCCCATGTCCCTCCTTCCTTTCCCTGTCAGTGGGCAATAACTCTATCCTCCATCTCCATCCGGTATTTTTCTTCGTGTTTTGAGGGAAAGACAGGGGAAGGGAGATCCTGTGTCTGTGTACTTTGAAGTGTGACGTGTGCGGGGGAAGGGGGGGGAAGAGTATGGCTGGTATACAAAGACAAGGGATCAATTAATTCTATATATGAGCTCCATATTTTACAGGCAATTAATTTTAACCAGTGGTTACAAATTCAATTATTATTATTATTATTATTTCTTCCTTTTTGCTCCTGCCCTTTTCATGGAGTGGATATCTTGACAATGTCGATATCCACACAGATCCCACGGTGACCCCGGCACAGGTATTAACCGAGCAGAAGAAAATCTGCAAGCTGATTTCAATTATATCTGACAACTCCAGACTGACACAGTGGGAAAGCTGGTCACTGCACAGGATTTTGTGCTCTCTCTCTCTCTCTCTCTCTCTCTCTCTCTCTCTCTCTCTCTCTCTCTCTCTCTCTCTCTCTTCCTCTCTCTGTATGTGTGTGTGCATACATCCCTGTGAGTTTGCTCTCACACAGAGTGCCTTCCTTTGGGGGAAATCGCACTAAATCCAGGTCAGAGTCATCTCTTTTTTAAAAAAAATAACATAATATGCCAAAAGCAAAGCTTAGAGTTTGGCTCCCTTGCAATTGGCAGCCAGGACACTTGCTTTGGGACACACAAATGATGCACAAAGCCCGGGGACTCTTCAATGGCACGGCCAGCGCGTTCTGTCCAGCCGAGCTCCTGGACTCCTTCAACCCCACTACAAATGTTTTATTCTTGTCTAAATGGGGGGGTTGCCAGCATACAAACCATAGGGTTTTTTGCCTATCTCTGCCCGTTTCCCATCCCGTGACTTATGGCATCCTCCTCAGTCATTATAGAGGCAATACAGATAGTCCTCGACTTACAATAATTTACCTAATGATCATTTGAAATTACGCCGACGCTGAAAAAAGTGACTTTCACACTTACAACCATCGAAGCAATCCTTGTAGTACAGGGGTGTCAAAGTGCCAGCCTACGGGCCGGACACATCATGTGGAAGGTGCGCCCACCCCATTGCCGGCAATGGCAAAACCGGCCCGATACGTTGCGCGACGTCATGTGACGTCGCTGGTTTGACATGCCTGCTGTAGTATGTGATCAAAATTCAGAGGCTTGGCAACTGACATATTTATGTAATTTGATTACATTAGCTTTCCAAACAACAATTTTCCAATCATTTATAATAATAATCTATCTTCTTTTTTTTTTTACTTTGAAATTCAAATATATCCAATCCCAATTTCTGCCATGGGCAATTCATGCATGTCTGAAGGTCCTTTGCAATTCCTATTTCTGAAAATCTGACATATTTTACATTTTATTTTGCCTGTATCTGAATGTTCACGCCTGGCTAAAACCAACATCTTTAGCCGTTCTGTTACACAGTTCAACCCCTCGGTGACCTTCATGTTGTTTCTCAAGTTCTTACCTCTTAAATCCTTCAAGTACAAGGCAGGTAGTCCTTGACTTACAACAGTTTGTTTAGCAACCACTTGATGTTACAATGGCGCTGAAAAATGTAACTTAGGACTGCATCCAGTTTTGGTCACCATGATGTAAAAAAGATGTTGAGACTCTGGAAAGAGTACAGAGAAGAGCAAGAAAAATGATCAGGGGACTGGAGGCTAAAACATGTAAAGAATGTTTGCTGGAATTGGGTATGTCTAGTTTAATGAAGAGAAGGACGAGGGGGGACATGATAGCAGTGTTCCAATATCTCAGGGGCTGCCACAAAGAAGAGGGAGTCAAGCTATTCTCCAAAAAGCCTGAAGGCAGGACAAGAAACAACGGATGGAAACTAATCAAGGAGAGAAGCAACCTAGAACTAAGGAGAAACTTCCTGACAGTTAGAACAATTAACCAATGGAACAACCTGCCTCCAGAAATGATGAATGCTCCAACACTGGAAGTTTTTAAGAAGAGACTGGACAGCCATTTGTCTGAAATGGTATAGGGTTTCCTGCCTGAGCAGGGGGTTGGACTAGATGACCTCCAAGGTCTCTTCCAACTTTATTATTATTATTATTATTATATTCAATGCTTTTTTTGGGGGGAAAAAAGGTGCCGGAACTCACACATGTCATACAACCCACCTTGCCTACCCTACAAGGTTCCATCCAAAAAAGATGCCAGAACTCCGTTCTGGGCGTTCTATGAGAAAAAAAGCCCTGATTATATTATTATTCACACTTACCACCATTGCAGCATTCTCATGGTCACATGATCAAAATTCAGACCACTTGGCAACTGACTCATATGTATGACCGTTGCCATGTCCCGGTGTCACTCACTCACACACACACACACACACACACACACACACACACACACACACACACATATGATGTAATGTAATTGAGGCTTCAGGTGCTTTGGGGAATAGGTTGACCACCTCTTCTCTGTGGCAACCCCTCAAATATTGGAAGACTGTTGTCATCAAGATGTAATAATACCAATGTATATAATAAGGCCAAACTTGGAATACTGTGTCCATGTCTGGTTATCGCAATACAAAAAAGATGTTAAGACCCTGGAAAGAGTGCAGAAAAAGAGCAACAAAGATGATTAAGGGACTGGTGGCTAAATCGTATGATGAACAGTAGAGGGAGCTAGGCTTGCCTAGCTTAACAAAGAGAAAATTATGGGGGTGATGATAACTGTTTTCCAGTACTTGAGGGGCTGCCACAAAAAAGAGGTGATCAAGCTGTTCTCCAGAGAACCTGAAGGCAGGATAAGAAGCAATGGATGGAAACTAACGAAGGAGAGAAGCAACCTAGAACTAAGGAGAAATTTCCTGACAGTGAGAACAATTAATCAGTGGAACTGTTTATCTCCAGAAGTTGTGGGTGCTCCATCACTGGAGACTTTTAAGAAGAGACTAGACAACCATTTGTCTGGAATGATATAGCATCTTCTGCTTGAGCTGGGAGTTGGACGAGAACGCCAAGGTCCCTTCCAGCCCTACGTTCTATGTTCTTCTTTGCAAGCCAGAATGACTCTGGCCTTCTGAGTGTTCTTCTCCTCTGTGTCTCCATTTCTCTTGCAAGCTTCCTCCATCAGCCTCCTTCCTCCACGTCTGTGAGCTGGAGAGAGGTTGGAAGCCCTTGGCGTTGCTACTTCTGAGTCCAATCAAGCGCTCCTCTAATCTAAAAATCTCTCAGCCAGGGCCTTTACGAAATGTCGGGGAATATAATGTGCCATTTACCCCAGGCTTTGAAGAGGGAGGGATCCTAAATCTTGGAAACCTCTCTTTCTCAGCAGGGCCTGAAATGTCCTCATTTTGCAAAAGTCACTCTGGTGAGATGTTCTGTTGCTGTAGGCTGCCTTCCAAAAAAAAAACCACCCCTGAATTATGAGGTGTTTAATAGCAGGAGATAAACAAGGACAGTCTGGAGCAATCACAGTTTGTCAGTCAAGCTTGCAAATGTTACCTGCAGGAGTTTGTGGACCGTTTGTGATTTTGTTTGGAGGTGGAGAAAGATTCGGTCTGTGTGCATTTTTCATTCAGCACCACATTCTCAAAACAAAGAGGACCCTGTGTTTCTAAGGGGCTGAGACCCCCAGTAGAGCAACAAAGATGATACAATGCAGAATACAAAATAACAGAGTTGGAAGGGACCTTGGAGGTCTTCTAGTTCAACCCCCTACTCAAGCAGGAGACCCCATGCCATTTCAGCCAAATGGCTGTCCAGTCTCTTCTTCAAGACCTCCAGTGATGGAGCACTCACAACGTCTGGAGGCAAGCAGTTCCACTGATTAATTTTTCTCACTATCAGGAAATTTCTCCTTCCTTCCTTCCTTCCTTCCTTCCTTCCTTCCTTCCTTCCTTCCTTCCTTCCTTCCTTCCTTCCTGCCTTCCTTCCTTCCTTCCTTCCTTCTTTCCTAAGTACAGAGTGGTGGGAAAATATTTGAGATGAGGCAGGAAAAAAACAGGCAAGAAACGCATTCCTCCTTTGTGAGGAATGAAGAAATGCACAATCGCCTGGAAGTGGCCAGCACATGGCCCTCACCTTCACATATCTGGCTTGGTGGTCTCTGGGGAAGGGGATGCCATGAGCAGCATGAAAATCAACGTTACCTGCGCAATGCTGCTCAGCCCCCAACCTGCAGTGGCTGATTCCTTGCTGTTTCCAGACGGCCTTGTGAAGCTAAGACTGAATGCGTTTCAGCATAGATGGCCACCACAAAATTGTACATTGTCTCCCGGCCGGCCTGGGTTTTTTTTGGCTGCTGCCACACAGTCTTGGCTCATATTTAATTGATCGTTCACGGAGACTCCAAGATCCTTCTCACAGTTACTGCTATTAAGCCTGGTTTCACCCAATCTATATGTGTACTTTTGATTTTTCTTGCCTAAGTGCAGGGCTTTTTTTTGTCATAGAACGCCCAGAATGGAGTTCCAGCACCTTTTTTGTATGGAACCTTGTAGGGTAGGCAAGGCGGGTTGTATGACATTGTGAGTTCCGGCACCTTTTTTTTTTTTTTTTTTTTTACAAAAAAAAGCACTGCCTGAGACTTTAGTTTTCTCTACATTGAATTTCATTTTGTTAGATAGGGCCCACTATTCAAGTCTGTCAAGATCCATTTGGATCTTGAGCCTGTCATCAAGGGTGTTGGCTATTCCTGCCGGCTTAGTATCATCTGCAAATTTGATAAGTTCCCCTTCTGTTCCCTCATCTAAGTCATTTATGTGGTCATAAATCAAGACTACCTGTACTATTATTTTATCTTCTTTTTTTTTTTTTGAAAAATAAACTTTCACGGCTATTTCTAAAAGGTAATTTTCATGAACGTTAAATTCTTCTCTACAGTCCCAATACATTTTTACAATCCTGCTTTTCCTTCCTTTCCAAAGCCACCCTGCTAAAATCATCTTCTTTAATAATGCCAAGGTCTTATCATTTAATTAACATCTTTAAATTCTTTCAAGTAATTAAGGCATTGCCATGTGCACTGCAGCATCAGATGAATCCAAACCAACATTCATTTGATCACCTAAAATTGCTGTAGACAGGATCTCTGCCAGCACCTGTTCATTTCCAGACTCAGAAATGACTTGTGGTTGATATTTTGGTAAAATCAGTCAACAGCTTTGAATTTCTATAGGGGTGCAGGAGAAAGATTTCTTAAGGATGTCTCTCTGTCATGTATCCACCCCCAGAGCCCTCTCCAGATGCAAGTTCCATCAATCAGAATAGAGTTGGAAGGGACCTTGGAGGTCTTCTAGTGCAACCCCCTGCTCAAGCAGGAGACCCTATACCATTTCAGACAAATGGCTGTCCAGTCTCTTCTTAAAAACTTCCAGTGTTGGAGCATTCACCGCTTCTGGAGGCAGGTTGTTCCACTGGTTAATTGTTCTAACTGTCAGGAAGTTTCTCCTTAGTTCTAGGTTGCTTCTCTCCTTGATGAGTTTCCATCCGTTGCTTCTTCTCCTGCCTTCAGGCGCTTTGGAGAATAGGTTGACCCCACTCTTTTCTGTGGCAGCCCCTCAAATATCGGAAGATGCTATTATGTCACCCCGGTCCTTTTTTTGTTAACAATACTTCCAAATGCTTCTTCATGCAATCATCAATCATTCTCCAGAACTGACACCCACTAAATTTTTTTTAGTTACAACAGTCATCTCAGTGGACCTGTCACCATGGACATTTCGCTTAATAATTGGCCATGCCTAAAAATGGTGGTGCTTCTATTTTATTTCTTGTGCTTGTTGTGCTCACAATGGTTATGATCTTTGTTGCAACCGCTTATATCCCACTAGAAGTGAAGACATCCTCAACACTTTACTTCCGTTACTCCAACCTTCCACTTTCATTTCATCTCACATTATCTTCTCTGGTTCCTTTCCAAAATTCATTTAACTCTCTTCTCTTGCCTTTGTTCTTTCAGCTCTCCCCCCCCTGCCCCCCCATACTGCATGGTCTTTAATTAATTTATTAATTAATTCATTCAATCTATCACATAATTGTCCAGTTATGTTCACAGGAATCTGCCAAGGTTTGTAACTTTGCTACAGGGGCATTGTGTACTTTGCTCATTTCCTTGTAAAGAAACAGAAGCGTCACCGCTGTAATATTTCTTGGTACGTCACAACTTTAAGATTTCTTTAAAAATACCTGCAGCCTTTGCTTATCAGACACCTGGTCAAAGGGGGAAAATGGACATTGTGTCCTCTCCAGCAATTTGCAGTAACAAGGCGGCTGGTAATTTCATCCTCTTTTTATCTGCTAACCTCTTAGAAATAGTCCTCAGCTTTTATCCGTTCAATTATCCCAAAGGTGCTTTTTCAAGAGGCAACTGAACTTTCTTATTTTTCTTGTTTTTCCTTGAAGACCTTTTGCCTCTCATCCAAAAAGCTTCTTCAGCTCTAACTGGGTGGTGGGGAATGGAAGGATTTATATTCCTTGCAATCGTCTGGTTATTAGTACTCTTTCTGAACATTGTTGAGACCACCTGGAGGTGTGTCTGTGCCGTTGGGTTCCCCTGAATCAGAGTGCAAATGGGCGTGGAACCTTCTTGGAACTGCTGAAAGGACTGTGTAGATCAGGGGTCCCCAACCCCCGGTCTGTGGATCAGTACCGGGCCGCAGCATGCCAGCAACCGGTCCACCCAAACAAACAAACAAACAAAGCCCCATCTGTGAGATGCAGGCAGCACACAAAACCACACACCCTCCGGTCCGCGGAAAAACCTCTCTCCACGGAACCGGTCCCTGGTGCCCCAAAGGTTGGGGACCTCTGGTGTAGATGGGTGATGCCGTATCCCTCCCCCTCTGTTGAGGGAGGGCTGTTCAATTTTGAGATAGATGGCCTCTTTGACCCGTCTTTCAAACCAGTGGTCCTCTCTGTCCAAAATGTGGACTTTGGTGTCTTCAAAAGAGCGACCCTTGTCTTTTAAATGCAGATGGACTGCTGAATTTTGACCTGATGGGTTTATTCTCCTATGTTGTGTCATGCGTTTGTGAGGTGGTTGCTTCGTTTCCCCAATGTTCAGATCTGTACATGGCTCACTGCACTGTACTGAATATATCACATTGCTCAGGTTGTGTCTGGGTGTTTTATCCTTGGGTCTTTCAATATTTGAGGGGCTGTCACAAAGAAGAGAGGGTCAACTTATTTTCTAAACTAAAGCACCATAAGGCAAGACAAGAAGCAATGGATGGAAACTAATCAAGGAGAGAAGCAACTTGGAACTAAGGAGAAACTTCCTGACAGTTAGAACAAATTAACCAATGGAGCAGCTTGCCTAAAGAAGTTGTGAATGCTCCAACACTGGAAGTTTTAAAGAAAAGATTGGGCAACCATTTGTCTGAAAGGGTATAGGGTTTCCTGCCTGAGCAGGGGGTTGGACTAAAAGACCTCCATGGTCCCTTCCCACTCTTATTATTTAGTTAAACATCTTCTAAGATCACAAGGAACTTAGAGGTGAAAGCTAAGGAAGAAAAGCTAGGATCCATGTTGGCTTGAGTCGAACATTTCAGGACGACTTCAAGGGCTGGAGAACCATCTGCCTGCACACCCAACAGTCTCTTTTCATCTACTCATTTACACATATTACAATTCACTTCTAAGAAGCGCAGCTCACCAGGACACCCACTGGGCATTCTGCTCACCTGCTTTATTTAAAAATCTTTTTGAATTAAAAAAAGGTTGGAAAAGGAATCAGGCAGGCTGCATTGCATCTTGCATCCTAGTTATTTGTAACAACAACAACAACAATAACAACAACAACAACAACAATAACAACAACAACAACAACAACATTGGAAGGGACATTGGTCATCTAGTTCAACCCCCTGCTCAGGCAAGAAACCCTATACCATTTCGGACAAATGGCTGTCCAGTCTCTTCTTAAAAACTTCCAGTGTTGAAGCATTCACCACTTCTAGAGGCAGGTTGTTCCACTGGTTAATTGTTCTAACTGTCAGGAAGTTTCTCCTTAGTTCTAGGTTGCTTCTCTCCTTGATTAGTTTCCATCTGTTGCTTCTTGTCCTGCCTTCAGACGCCTTGGAAAATAGCTTGACTCCCTCTTCTTTGTGGCAGTCCTTGAGATATTGGAACACTGCTCTATAGTACCATTTTAGACAAGTGGCTGTACAGTCTTTTCTTAAAAACCTCCATTGGTGGAGCACCCACAACTTCTGGAGGCAAGCTGTTCCAATGGTTGATTGTTCTCACTGTTGCTTCTCTCCTTGATTAGTTTCCATCTGTTGCTTCTTGTCCTGCCTTCAGGTGCTTTGAAGAAGAGGTTGACTCCCCTCTTTCTTGTGACAGCCCTTCAAGGCTTTGAAGATGTCCATCCTATAAAGAAGGGAACTCCACAACTCATCTTGCTTGAGCAGGGACTTGAACTAGAAGACCTCCAAGGTCCCTTCCAACTCTGTTATTCTGTTGCTAGAGGATGTCTATGGAGATTCTCAGTCATCTAGGTCATGGATGTCCCAAAGGTGGTTTTTCAAGAGGCAACTGGACTTTCTTTGTTTTTCCTTCTCAGAATGACAGAATAAAAGAGTTGGAAAGGATCTTGGAGGTTTTCTATCCCAACCTCCTTCTCAAGCATGAGACTCTACCATTTCAGACAAATGTCTGTCTAATCAATTCTTGAAAGCCTCCAGTGATGGAGCACCCACAACTTCTGGAGGCAAGCTGTTCCACTGATCGTTCTAACGATCAGGAAATTCTCCTTCAGTTCTGACTGAAGAAGACCTGAAGAAGCAAAATATCTTCAAGGAAAAACAAAGAAAGTCCAGTTGCTTCTTGAAAAAAAGCCCTTTTGGGTTGCTGGAGGATGTTCGGATTGTTGCAGCCCATTTCTGCACCGTGGTTAGCCACCAAAAATTACAGTTGCGTTTGGCCTTTAGATAAGCAGTTCATTTCAGATGCAGGAGGCTCAGAAAATGGTCCCTGGAGCAAATCTGGAAAAAAAAACACCCTGATTTGTATGGAGGAAGGTTGTCTGTGCTGGATTGTTTCAGAGGTCATCCGATATGCTGTGTGCATTCACATATCAAGCCAGACAGGACTGGGGGCTCTAGCCGGCAAGTTCTCTAGCAGGTCTGCACCTTCTCTAGATAAAAAAAAGAAAAAAAGAAATTGGGGCCAGGGAATTTCCCGGGAATAGCAAGACACACTTCCCAAAATTAAAAGTCACAAGGTTTCCTGGAAGCCTTTAAACAGAAGCAGCGTTTACACAGAGGATGGGCCATTAAAACAAACATGCAGATGGTGCTTGTCATCTTTGCCAGCATATGTAAGAATGGCTGAAGAAAAATGGAACAGAAAACAGAAAATGGAAGGAACCTTGGAGGTCTTCTAGTCCAACCCCTTGCCTGTGGCAGGAGCTCTTAGAAAAGCAGAATAATAGAACAGAATAACGCAGTTGGAAGGGACCTTGGAGGTCTTCTAGTCCAACCCCTAGCTCATGCAAGAAATCCTACACCATTTCATGCGAATGGCTATCCAATCTCTTCTCGAAAACCTCCAGTGATGGAGCATCCACCACTACTGAAGGCAAGCTGTTCCACTGATTAATTGTTCTCACTGTCATGAAATTTCTCCTTAGTTCTAGGTTGCTTCTCTCCTGGATTAGTTTCCATCCATTGTTTCTTGTCCTGCCTTCAGGTGCTTTGAATATATTTCTCGACCTCGACCACTCTAATGTTTGTGGACTTCAACTCCCAGAATTCCCCAGTCAGCTGTGTCCATCCATCTTAGAGCTGCCAAGGTTGAGGTATCAAAATGTGGACTCTAGGAATGTCCGGAGACCCCCCAGAAAAGTCTCTACAGCCTGGATGAGGAAGATTCTTGACACTGTTTTGGGTCTACAGCTCTGCCTTGAAAGATGATAATCAAAAATGGTTGTTTTGTCGCTGAGGGCTCATCAGATCTTTGATTGAAAGAATAAAAAGATGAAGCTTCATCAGCAGGAAGCTAATTGGATTCTCTTATATCTTTTCCATTTAGGAGCTGATTGGAGATGGTGGGGAGCTTCAAGTTGACCTCAGGGAATGCCATCCAGCCAGGCTGCTCCACCTTGGAAGAGAGGTGCCCAAGGTTTCATGAACATGTAGCAAATGATTGTGGTTGGAAATATCAGAATGCTGCATCCAGGCATGTCCAACAGGGAATGGAAAAATAGCTGTGATAGCCTGAAGGTGTATCATCCTTGAGAAGGTGAAGGTCATAGAATCACAGAAACATACAATCAAACAGCTGGAAAGGACCTTGGAGGTCTTCATTCAAACCTCTGCTCAAGCAGGAGACCTTATTGCATCCCAATGGAGCACCCATAACTCAGGAAGGCAAGCTGTTCCATCAGTTAATTGTTCTCACTGTCAGGAAATTCCTCCTTATTTCCAAGTTGGATCTCCCTCTGAGGAGCTTCTACCCACTGCTTCTTGGGAGGTTGGGAAGATTAGGAGCAGAAAGTCCAACTGGTGAGGAGAACACCCAGGACTTGATTACTGCTTATGATTTAGAACAGGGGTCCCCAACCCCCAGTCCGTGGACCAGTACCGGGCCGTGGCATGCTAGTAACTGGTCCACACAAACAAGGAAAGCCCCATCTGCAGGATACAGGCAGCACACAAAACCACACTCCCTCCGGTCCACAGAAAAACCTCTCTCCATGTAACCGGTCCCTGGTGCCCAAAAGGTTGGGGATCTCTGATTTAGAAAGCACCACTGAACATAGTAGAAGAATCAGAACTAGACCATAATTTGGATCAATCAATCAGAATAGAGCTGGAAGGGACCTTGGAGGTCTTCTAGTCCAACCCCCTGCTCAAGCAGGAGACCCTATACCAGGGGTAGGCAACCTTGGCTCTTTTATGACTCATGGATTTCAACTCCCAGAATTCCTGAGCCAGCCATGCTGAGGGGAAAGGGAGAGGTTTACAAGCTGAGCCATGCTGGCTCAGGAATTCTGAAAGTTGAAGTCCACAAGTCATAAAAGAGCCAAGGTTGCCTATCTCTGCCCTATACCATTGCAGACAAGTGGCTGTCCAGTCTCTTAGAGACCTCCAACGATGGAGCAGCCATAATGTCTGAAGGCAAGCTGTTCCACTGATTAATTGTTCTCATTGTTAGGAAGTTTCTCCTTAGTTCCAGGTTGCTTCTCTCCTTGGTTAGTTTCCATCCATTGTTTCTTGCCTTCTGGTGCTTTGGAAAATAAGTTGACCCCCTCCCCTTTGTGGCAGCCCCTCAAATACTGGAAGACTGCTATCATGTCCTCCCCTAGTCCTTCTTTTCTCTAAACTGGCCATATCCAAATCCTGCAACCGTTCTTCATATGTTTTAGCCTCCAAGCCTTTAATCATCTTAGTTGCTCTTCTTTGTACTTTTCCCAAAGTCTCAACATCTTTTTTGTCACGTGGTGACCAAAACTGGATGCCGTATTCCAGATGTGGCCTTAACTAGGGATTTATAAAGCGATATTAATACTTCACGTGATTTTGATTCTATGCCTCTGTTTATACAACAAAGGCTTGTATTCGCTTTTGTGGCTGCTGCCACACACTGCTGGCTCACGTTTAAGGATCATCCACTAGGACTCCAAGGTCCCTCTCACAATTACTGTTTTTGAGTCAGGTTTCATCTAATCTGTACTTGTAGCTTTGATTTTTTCCTGCTCCGGTGTAAAACTTTGGACTCTTTGCAAAAGAGACTCACCCAGTGGTGGGATTCAAATAGGTGAGCAACCAGTTTTCTGTGTGGATGCTGCTTCTGGAAATCCATTCTGAGCCTGGGCAACAGAAAATTAGCTACCAGTTCTGCCGAAGTGGTGCGAACTGGCTGAATCCCACCACTGGACCCACCCCACATGATGTCAGGATTTAGGAGACAGAACCGATGCTCCTTGGCCTGCATAACTACCAGTGGGAAGTATGAAAATTACTTTGGCCTAGAAAAGAGTTAACAGAGGAAAGAAATCAAAGAAAGCACTGGGGCACAATTTATTCGGGATTCCCAAAACTATTGAACAACTTCCTTCCCCAGAGACTAGTAAAGAAAATAGATGCCTGTGGGCCAAGGGGCAGCATCCTGTTGTGGATCAAACCTGGAGAAACAAAGGGGGGGGGGGTAAAGGAAGTGGAACCCTGAAGGCTTCAGCCAGCCTGGCTCTTTATTAATCTGTTGATGAACGGTGTGGAAAGCTGAGGGGGCAGAAGAGGTGATGAAATCTCTTCCAGTGACAGAGAACTATTTCCTTTGAAAACGGATTTCTGGAATACAGAGAGACGGGAGCCAGGAGGGATCGTGAGAAACACCAGAAGGCTTTAATCAAATGGGGGGGGGGGGAGAAGGAAAAATGGAGGGGGTGAGGAAGATGTCAAGAACATAGGTGAGAGCTGGAAGGGAGACATCTCTGGGGTTGGGGCCAGGAGGCTCTGGGGCTGACACTGGCTGATGTTCAGTCGGGGAAGTCCGAGCAGTAGAATAGAATAGAATAGAATAGAATAGAATAGAATAGAATAGAATAGAATAGAATAGAATAGAATAGAATAGAATAGAAAATATGGAATGGAATAGAGTAGAGTAGAGTAGAGTAGAATAGAATAGAATAGAATAGAATAGAATAGAATAGAATAGAATAGAAAATATGGAATGGAATAGAACAGAACAGAACAGAACAGAACAGAACAGAACAGAATAGAATAGAATAGAATAGAATAGAATAGAATATATGGAATAGAATAGAAAATATGGAATGGAATAGAGTAGAGTAGAGTAGAGTAGAGTAGAGTAGAGTAGAGTAGAGTAGAGTAGAGTAGAGTAGAATAGAATAGAATAGAATAGAATAGAATAGAATGGGATTCAGCCAGTTCGCACCACTTCAGCAGAACCGCTAGCTAATTTTTTTGTTGTCCAGGCCCAGAATGGACTCCTGGAAGTGGCATCCATGCAGAGAACCGGTTGTTCACATATTTGAATCCCGCCATTGCTGTGGGGGCTCCATCGCTGGAGGTTTTCAAGAAAATGTTGGACAGCGATATATCTGGAATAGAATAAGGTTTCCTGCCCTGGATAGGGGTTGGACTAGAATAGTGCTTTTCAACCCGTGGTACGCATACTACTGGTGGTACTTTGTCACCTGGCGGGTAGTACGCGTACGTCGGGTTGAAAAGCCCTGTAAAAAAAGAAGTGTTAAAAAGAAGTGTAAAAGTGTAGCAGGGGGATGAGCTGAAGTAGTGGCTCTTATTAACCCTCCTCTTATTAACCCTCCTTATTAACCCTCCTCTTATTAACCCTCCTCTTATTAACAGTCATAAATCACATTCTCCAATTAGTTTGAAATGCAGGCTTTCCCTCCTTTACTCCAACCCGGCCATTTCTTATCATCTCTTATTTCAAAAGCCCTGAGTTCACACACTACTACAATATTGTTATGTCTAACTAACTCCCATCACATTCCTCCTCCTCCCCCAGCATCATCTAATTCTAAGAATTAAGCATAAGAAAGAAAAAGGCTGCATCTCCATATGTTGTCAAAGCAAGAACATCCGATGTTAGCAGCGTTGACATACACCTTGCTAGGCGACTGGTGGTACTCAAACATTGCCATATATTAAAAGTGGTACAATCTGTGAAAAAGGTTGAAAAGCACTGGTCACTAAATGACCTCCACAGTCCCTTCCAACCTTATGATTCTATGGATACATCCATACAACCAGATCCTAACAAGCCGCTTGAAGCCGCTGAGAAGCCAGTTGCTCCAGCCAGGCCTTGCATTTCCTCCACTCCCCTGTCTCCGTGTCTGTCATCCTTGACAAAACTCATCACCGGCAGAGCATTGTTCCTACAAATCTGCTGAAGCAGAGGTCAGCCAGGAAGGGACAGACCCGCTTGCTTTACAAAGGGAGGGGAAGAACATCAGGCCAAGGACTCCAAGCTCACAGCAATGAGCTTTCAGGACGGTGTTGATGGTGTCCTTCAGCTCCTGCTGGGCTTGGTATTTTCCAGCCTAGCTTGGGGTGGGGGGTCAAGAATCCTCCCCCTTTTTCTGGGGCTTCCCCACCTTTGCATTCTGTTCACACAAAGATCCTGTGTGGATCTTGACGAACTGTCATCGTGAGTTTCACAGCGCACTTTCATATCTCAGGGGCTTTCACAGAAGGATAAAAGAATGTCCAAAAGTCCTCTTTGGTTTTTGTGGGAGATGCCATCAATTGCAGGCATGAATCTCTCCCCCCCCCCCTTCACAAAGCAGCTGGTGCAATGTCCTTCATGGTTTTTTGCTCCTCCTTCCCATGTTTAGGCCAAAGGACACTTTCTCCCCTTGTCTGAACAGAAAAAAGGCCTGGTTGTGAGGTTGAAAATCACTTGGCCTGCCCTTGTCCTCAGGGGGGATAAGTCCATAGGTGAAGTTCAAAACGTGGCTCTGATGTGACCTCTGGAGACAGAATGGTAAATAGAAAGTACTGTAAACAATAGCCTTGGAGAAGTAGACTTTGGGAATGCAGACCTTCCTGGCTCTGGATGGTCAACCATGGTGATTGTTCCTAATTCTATGCCATGCTGGATTAAAAGTAATACTGATAGAGGAGAAGGTTTGTAGCTCAAGGTTGAACTGTGGGGTCCTTGGCGCTCTCTGAGGTTTTCTTGCAGACATTTCATGATCCAAACTAGATAACATCATCAGTGCTAGAAGGGAAGGGGGGGTTGCAGAGAGGAGGAGGAGGAGGAGGAGGAGGAGGAGGAGGAGGAGGACCGAGGGGTCCTTGGTGCTCTCTGAGCCTGGTGGTTTCATTGGAGACATTTCATGACCCAACTAGGGAACATCTTCAGGGCTGGAAGGGAGGGGGATTTGTAGAGAGGAGGAGGAGGAGGAGGAGGAGGAGGAGGAGGAGGAGGACTGTGGGGTCCTTGGTGCTCTCTGTGCTGGGTTGTTTTCATGCAGATGTTTCATGACCCAACTAGGGAACATCTTCAGGGCTGGAAGGGAGGGGGATTTGTAGAGAGGAGGAGGAGGAAGAGGAAGAGGAAGAGGAGGAGGAGGAGGAGGAGGAGGAGGAGGAGGACTGTGGTGTCCTTGGTACTCTTTGTGCTGGGTTGTTTTCATGCAGATGTTTCATGACCCAACTAGGGAACAACTTCAGAGCTGGAAGGGAGTAGGGTTTGCTGTCCATTTATATAACTGACTTGCTCCATCAGTATTGGAGTTTTGTTATCTTTTTGATAGTTCAACTACCAAGTTCAACTACCCCCAAAACTGCCAAGAATATAACAGCAGCCCTTCTATTTTATGCTCGATGTTCTATGTTGGCGTGGTGACTTTTTATCTATCGTGCAAAGCTCAGACTCTGCTTGTAGTTATGATGAGGATAATGGTTTAAATGTTTTCCAGATCTAGCCGTTTGGCTGGTTTACGGTTCACTGCATTGTGTCTTGTACAAACTCAAATATTTTTCAGTAGCTGAGATGAAAATTCATTTATTTTATTTAGAGCTGCTATTTTAAACAGCATGATTCTGGTCAGCCTATAAAAATCTGAACAACAAATGCAAAACACAAATAGCGCAGAGCACTGAAACCAACTCGCAACAAAACAGCAGCCAAAGCTGAAATATAACTTATTAATTGGGGACTCTGCTCATGCTGACCCAGGAAAAGCTCCAGGTCTTGACTGCTTTTCTAACAGCCTGCAGGGGTAGGGCCAACCCTGTACACAGAAAATTGTGTAGAGGCAGCTGCAGAATATTAATCAACTCAGTGTGAAAGAGACATTTTTCTTTCTTTTTTTTTTTAAAAAATGAATGGTTGTTTGTGCTATTTACGTTGGTTGGATCTCACTGTTTCTAATTTGTGTCTTCCCCTGAAAACACACACACACACAAGCACACACACTTATCATGGATGTGAATATGTACCCTTTTGGGGATGATCTTAAGTGCATCCAATGAATGAAATCTTACTCCATCAAAAAAAAAAATAAGTCTGCATAAACGTGTTTGTTTTTTAAGGTGCCCCAAAAATTCTTGAATCGAGAGATTTGTGGAGAAGAAGGTTTAAACTTTAACAAGGTTTTGTGTGGATGGTCCTTGAATGCCTTGCCAGACCCAGCATGAGCTTTTCATCTTCTTCCTCACTGCGAACCAAAAAACCATTTTTGAGGTCAACAGCTTTGGAATATTTTTTTTTAATGTTTTCGTTGCTAAATAGCTTAATCTGGTGAACCAAGCAATTACACATTTTGGCAGGATTCCCTAACTGCAAGTAGCACGTGAGGATAAGCTCTTAGGAGACCTTCTGTCCAGTGAAGAACACCCATCTGGAGTAAGCCAAGAGAACATACAACATGGAATAACAGGGCTGGAAGGGATCTTGGAGGCCTTCTAGTCCAGCCCCCGTGGCAGGAGATCTTATACTATTTCAAACTTTCTTTGGACTTGATGAGATGGATACATGTGATCACAGAAATGGAAAATTTAGACTCAGTTGTATAATGTCATTGCGCCTGTTTCCAAGTCACTCCTTTAAATTTTTATTAGTTTATAATATGGCATACAAAGAAAATACGAAAGTAAATAGTAGGGAAGTTAAGCAAGGGAAAAGGGGTGAGAAAAGTGGGGGAAAGCAAGGGGGAGTGGGAAGTCAGCCCACCCCAAAGAAAGAAATATTTTGGAATATATTTCCCTAAAGGATTTTAAAGGCAGAAACCAACCCCGCCCTCAAGTCTCTCTGTCCCAAACAGAAACCAAGTCTGCAGAATTGCAGATGTGATAATCTTGTCAGAAAGACTGGAGTCAGGAAACTGGGATTAGGAAGAAAGATCCTTAGAATCAACAATCCCTCACACCAAAAATCTAAGACTCATCAGCCACAGCCACAGGGAAGCAGGTTATGACCTTTGGGACATAATAGGATTAACCCACACCATCAGAATACCAGAAAGGCACACTCAGACTCAGGTCAAAGTTCATGCCACCGGAACAACTCCAAACAAAAGGCTCAAGAAGGTATAAAAACCCACTCCCTACATGTGCTCCCTCTTTTTTCTCCCAGAGCCATCTTTCTGCCTGGCTCTCCTCTTCAATAAACTGTAACCTTCTTTCTAAAGCAGTCGCCATGTTGTTTATTCCTGGCTTGGACTGAACCATAATGAAGACTTTTCCTTCAACAGGGGAAAAGAAAAAAAAGAGGCATTGACTTCCGACCCTCTTTGGTGCAGTAGAATAAAACATTAACATCAAACCTCAATTTTTTACTTTTACATAATAGTATAAACTAGCCATTTTGATAACATCTAATCTATCTAATGGGTAAAGCCCAAAATCAAAGTCACTCCTAATGTGCACCAGGTTCCTCTGAAGAGCCCAAGGTAGGTGTGGGATCTAGAAGCCCACAGTTGTGCCCATTGCACAGGGTGCACGGTTGGCTTGGAAGGCAACACAAACGCAATTGCTACATCTGTGGAAGGCGGGCTGAAGACTCTGTGTACATTCAGAGCTGATTTCCCCATGGACGTTGCGGGTCACTAGTGCTCTGACCAAACACAGCCGCGGGGCAGATGGCAGGCCTCAGAAAGTTGGCCGTTGCGATGGAGCCCTGGCAAAGGGCCAAAGAGAAGGCCCAGCAATTCCCTACTTTAGGCAGGAGGGAAGAACCAAATTGCTGAAGATGTAGGAGCCTGTTTAGGAAATTGTGGACCGATTTTGCAAAGGGGGAAAGCTATTATTGCTGAAATATATTTATATTTATCAGTATCCCACCAAGGTGGGGACAATCTATGTCAGTGATGGCGAACCTATGGCACGGGTGCCAGAGGCGGCCCTCAGAGCTCTCTCTGTGGGCACATGTGCCGTTGCCCCAGCCTTGCCTCCCCCTGCGACCCCCTCCTCACCAACAGCTCCACTGGAGGAGAGTCTAAACTAAAAACCAAGAGGATAGGCGACAAGGGGGCACAAATCCTCTGCCACCCCCCCAAGCATAAAGTGTCCCCCGGCCAGCTGGCAGAGGCAGGTTTTAAGGCTCTTTCAGAAGGCCAAGCAGCTGGGGGCTAACTTTACCTGTCTCAGTTAGCCCCACCTAGCCAAAGCAGGCTCCATCCTGGCCTGTCTGCAGATCTTGGATATGAATTGCACCAGGAGTGAATGAACTGACTTCTTTGATTAGAGAGGAGACATTATCCACTGCAAACCTCTTATGGACTTTTTGCATAAACACAAAGAAAATGAACTCGTGATTTACGGCTTGGATGATTGAACAGGAGAGATTATAGAAAGAAGAACAAAACGATGCAAATTTAGAGAGAGAGGTTAAAATAAAGCTCTACTTATAACTGCTGGGAAGAATATCAGAAGCCACTTCTTTCTATCTGTAGTTCTTTCCAGGCCAGCCTGGAATCCTAGGTCCCATCCAAGCCAGTTCCAACCTTACTCAGATTTTGGAGGTCAGCTAAGGCCAGATGGATGCTGGCTAGGTGGAAGGAACTTGTGCCAAATGGCAACCACAGGGTAGCTGGTGATTGAAGAATGGAAGGGAGAGTCTGCTGGTCCCCCCCCCCCAGTGACCATCTCAGTCCCTTCAAGGCTTTTTCATCCCAAAACAACCAGGGGGGGCAATGTTCTCCCTCTTCCTCTGATATATGATTTCAATTGAGAAGAACACCTTTGGTGCATCCGTGCCTGCAGCCAGCAACTGTGCTAGCATCCAGCCGGGAGGAATTTTATGGATGGATGGATGGATGGATTTAGTTTGCAGCCCATCTTGCTGCAAGGCAACTCTGGGCAACTTACAACATCAAAATAAAACCATAAATGTATATCCCAATGTATAAAATCACAACAGAATCACAAATCACGAGAGAGTCACAATCATACCCAGGAATTGGGTATGTCTAGTTTAATGAAAAGAAGGACCAGGGGTGACAGGATAGCAGATATTTGAGGGGCTGCCACAAAGAAGAGGGGGAGGTCAGCCTATTCTCCAAAGCACCTGAAGGCAGAACAAGAAGCAATGGGTGGGAACTAATCAGTGAGAGAAGCAACCTAGAACTAAGGAGAAACTTATTAATGGTGAGAACAATTAATCAGTAGAACTGCTTAACTCCAGAAGTTGTGGGTGCTCCATCACTGGAGGGTTTTTAAGAAGAAATTGGAAAGCCATTTGTCTGGAATGGTATAGGGTCTCCTGCCTGAGCAAGGGGTTGGACTAGAAGACTTCCAAGGTCCCTTCCAACTTGGTTAATCTCTTCTTCTTCTTCTTCTTCTTCTTCTTCTTCTTCTTCTTCTTCTTCTTCTTCTTCTTCTTCTTCTTCTTCTTCTTCTTCTTCTTCTTCTTCTTCTTCTTCTTCTTCTTCTTCTTCTTCTTCTTCTTCTTCTTCTTCTTCTTCTTCTTCTTCTTCTTCTTCTTCTTCTTCTTCTTCTTCTTCTT
>NW_015388664.1:43756-51992 GCF_001527695.2 Protobothrops mucrosquamatus | reverse complement strand
CAGCTAAGGGAGTCAATGGCATCCTGGCCCATTTGGAGGCATGGACTAGTCCAGGGGTCTTCAGACTTAGCCTTTTTATGACTTGTGGACTTCAACTCCCAGAATTCCTCAGCCAGCATGCCTGGCTGAGGAATTCTGGGAGTTGAAGTCCACAAGTCATAAAAGGGCCAAGTTTGAAGACCCCTGAATTAGAGAGTGCTGACTCCTGCATAAGGCAATCTACACTCTGATTGGCTGCTGTGAGTATGAAGGGGGCGTTTCCCTTCCCCTCCACACACCTTTTTTCCTCTGTGTGTTCTGTATACTGTTTGATTTACCTCAGGCACTCTGTCTGAGGAATTCTGGGAGTTGAAGTCCACAAGTAATAAAAGGGCCAAGTTTGAAGACCCCTGGACTAGGCCATGATCCGGGTCTCAAAGCCATTTCTCTGCAAGAGCTCAATTCAGGCTGGAAACTAAAAGGGGGGGGGGGATCCTCTCCTTTTAAGCAAGTCTTTCTTCCTTTGGTGGTGAACATGTTGTCAACGCAGCTCCAGGTGCCATATTTTAAGTAGGATAGAGGCAAATTGAATTGGTTCCCAGGATGGTAGAGGCAGCAGGGAGTTGGCACAGGAGAGAGAGTGGAATAAAGTGGTTAATTTTAGCCCCCAGAAAAGAAGGAGAGCGACAGGATAAATTCTTTCAAGCAGAGGAAGCTGCCTTGATCTTTGGGATCCAGGGACTAGTGTTGACATGAGCTACAGACATAATCTCTCTTACCTGCTGGCTTGTTTCCACACAACCATCACCCTGGGGGTCAATGAACAAGTCTTCTTTGGCAGGAACAAGGGGACATCTTCAAAAATCCCCTAGGAGCACCTTAAAGAGGTGGAGATAAACTTCTACAATAGGGTCAACCTATTCTCCAAAACACCTGAAGGCAAAACAAGAAACAACAGATGGAAACTAATCAAGGAGAGAAGCAACCTGGAATTAAGGAGTGTCTGTGGAGATTCTCAGTCATCCAGGTCGTGGTTGTCCCAAAGCTAAAGACGCTTCTTGGATGAGAAGAGAAACATCTTCAAAGAAAAACCAGAAAGTCCTGTTGCCTCTTGAAAAAGCACCTTTGGGACTGAAATTAAGGAGAAACTTCCTGACAGTGAGAACAATTCACCTGTGTAATGGCTTGCCTCCAGAAATTGTGGGTGCTCCATCACTGGAGGTTTTTAAGAAGAGACTGGACAGCCATTTGTCTGAAATGGTATAGGGCAGTGGTTCTCAACCTTCCTAATGCCGCAACCCTTTAATACAGTTCCTCATGTTGTGTTGACCCCTAACCCTAAGGGCTCTCCAAACGCGCACCAATGCCGCCCACTCACCCGCCGCGCCCGGGGCTCAGCGTGCCTCGTCTGTCCTTGCCTCACTTCCGAAGGTCGCTGGCCTGCCCAGCTCCAGCTAGCCGGGTGGGGAGGGCAGGAAGGCCGCTCTGCCAGCTCCGCCCAGCCTGGTTAGAGAAGCACCCAGGCAGGGAGAGGGAGGGAGAGAGAGAGAGAGAGAGAGAGAGAGAGAGAGAGAGAGAGAGAGAGAGAGAGAGAGAGAGAGAGAGAGAGAGAGAGAGAGAGAGAGAGAGAGAGAGAGAGAGAGAGAGAGAGAGCGCCAAGAGGGTGACGGCACCAGCAGAGCTTAGTTCAGCCTCCTCCACAGAAAGGGCCGCGAAGCAGCGCAGCCTCCCTTAGGAGATGCTCGACGGAAACGAGTCCCCAGCTCAAAGCCGTGCAGAGACAGATAGAGGAGCAGTGTCTCGGTTCCTAAGACCATTGGAAATATGTGTTTTCCGATGGTTTTAGGCGACCCCTGTGAAAGGGTTGTTCGATCCCCAAAGGGGTCACGACCCACAGGTTGAGAACCGCTGGTATAGGGTCTCCTGCTTGAGCAGGGGTTTGAAGTGTTGGAAGAAAAGTCTTCATCCTGGTTCATCCAAGCTGGGAATAAACATGGCAACTGCTTTGGGAAGAAGGTTGTAGTTTATTGGAGAGGAGAGCCAGACAGAAAGATGGCTCTGGCAGAAAACATGTAGGGAATGGGTTTTTTATACCCTCTGAAGCCTTTTGTTTTGAGTTGTTTCTTGTTCCTGTGGCATGAACTTTGAACTGAGTCTGAGTGTGCTTTTCTGGGCCTTGGTATCTGTGGTTTAATCCTATTATGTCCCAAAGGTCATATCCTGCTTCCCTGGGGCTGGGCTAATGACTCTTAAGAGTTTGGGTGAGGTATGCAGATTTTAGGTCTTTGTCTTCTTAATCTTCTAGCTCCAACTTTCCTGAATGGTTTACATCTGCATTTCTACAGAGCTGGTTTCTGCTTGGGGGAGGGAGACTTGGGGCTATTAAGAAAAACTGGGCATTCTTTTCTGCCTCTTCAAGATCCTGAGGAAATATATTTTTTCTACCCTTTTAATATTTCCTTCTCTGGGGGGGTGACTTCCCACAGAAGTAAAAGACCTCCAAGGTCCCTTCCAACTCTGTTATTCAGTTATTCTACATGCCTCCAAGATGTTGATTGCTTTTTGGCCAAGATATGGAAGGATAAGAAGGCTGTGGACATCTACGTGAAGGGCTAGAAAAGACTATTCAAAGCCAACAAGTCAAGATGAGGCAGCCCCAAGCATCTCTAGAGGTGGCTTTGGTAGGAGAGGAGCACCTGAGCTTTGGCAGAAAGGTAGTGTCGTGATTCTGTGCCAGCCTGTGTTCCCAACAGCTGAGTCTGGGGAATCTGAGGAGGAGGTGGAGGAGGCATTTGAAGGGCCATCAGGGTGAGAGGGAGGCTCTGATGAATTACAAGACTCACGGTTTGATGAAGAGCCTGGGCCCTCCAGTCGTATTACGGATGAAGCTCAGCTGTGTGGGGAGAATGAGTCAGACTTGGAGGATTCACACCTGATGAACATGATGATTGATGCTCATAGACACCGGCAATTAGCGAGAGCAGATCAGCAGCAGTCAATACGACAACTCCAGGGGAGGAGGAGAAGGCACTGAGAGGCAACGCCTTGGGACTGCTTTATCCACCCTGGGCTACCCCAATGATGCCCTTGACGTGATGCCCTTGACGTGATGACCTTGACGTGATGACGTGATGACCTTGACGTGATGACCTTGACGTGATGACCCGATGTCTGGAGGCCGTGAGGGTCTGGATGGGGAGAAACAGACTCAGGCTCAACCCTTCCAAGACCGAGTGGCTGTGGCTACCGGCGCCTCGGCATAGCCAGCTGATTCCATCGCTGACTATAGGGGGTGAAATTCTGACCCCCTTGGATAGGGTACGCAACTTGGGTGTCCTCCTGGATCCACAGCTGACACTGGATGACCAGTTGGCGGCCGTGACCAGGGAGGCGTTTTATCAGGTTCGCCTGATTCACCAGTTGCGGCCTTTTCTGGACCGGGACACCCTGCGCACAGTCACTCATGCCCTTGTCACCTCCCGCCTGGACTACTGCAATGCTCTCTACATGGGGCTCCCCTTGAGGAGCACCCGGAGGCTCCAGCTAGTCCAAAATGCGGCCGCGCGGGCGGTGTTGGGAGGGACTCGTCGCTCCCATGTAACACCGCTGCTGCGCGAGCTGCATTGACTGCCGGTGGCCTTCCGGGTGCGCTTCAAGGTGCTGACCATCATCTTTAAAGCGCTCCATGGCATCGGACCTGGATATCTCCGAGACCGCCTCCTGCCGCAGATTACCCCCCATCGACCTGTACGCTCCCACAGAGTGGGTCTCCTCAGGGTACCGTCGGCCAGACAGTGCCGGCTGGCGACCCCAAGGGGGAGGGCCTNGAATGAACTACCCCCAGAGATCAGGGTGATCCCTGATCTCCCTTCCTTCCGCCGCGCCCTTAAGACATGGTTATTCCAGCTTGCGGGACTGGCCTAGGGGAAAACTTTTAGAGGGGGTTTTAATTATAATTTTAATTAGACCAATTATTAATATTTCCCTTTTAATTAACTTTTAAATTTGTAGTTTGATATTTTTGTACTTTTTATCTGGTTGTTAGCCGCCCTGAGTCCGCAAGGAGAAGGGCGGGATATAAATTTAAAAAATAAATAAATAAATAAATAAATAAAAAGGGAAGGTGTGGGCGGTGCTGGTTGCTGAAGGCAACCGTTGCAAAGTACTTCATGGGATCATGTTCTGTTAGTATTGCCGGTGACTACTTTTCTGTTTTGCATTGTGTTTTGTGTGGACAATTTCCTCCACTTGGATTGTGTTTTGCTGCTTTTGTTTCTGGACTATTTGGCAGGTTTGTTACCCATATTAAAAGGGGTTTGTTTTGTTTTGAGTCTCCAGCCTATTTTCTCAACAGGGGTTTGGTCCTTGTGCCTTTAACAAGGATGGCCATAGGCTGGGATAGAACAAGTGGTATCAGGTTAATGTTAGGAGACCCAGAGGCACTTTGAAGAGAGAACCAAAGTCTTTGAGCCTGAATGTTCCTGTGCTGAAAGAGGTCTCCATGATTGCTTGGAAAGCCAACATTGGTAGGGATCCTTTCCTTCTGAATTCTGCCTCAAAACAGATGAGGTGGCTGTCAAGATATTTCATTGTCTAGGTATCTGTGACATCCTGATTCAAACTGATGTTATCCAGATGTGTTGGGACTCCATCCCCAGAATCTGCAGTCAGAATTTTAATTCTGTAGGATTCGAGATTCAATTTGAGCTCCTTGAGGGTGGAGGAGAGTTCCTTCCAAACTGGTCTCCCTGCCTGTGGCTTAAAAGGGCCAATTGCCTATGAGCCAGGAGTGTGCAGCAGCAGCCAAAAAAGCTAATGCAATCCTGGGTTGTTTAAACAGAGGCATAGAATCAAGATCATGTAAAGTATTTATAAAACCCTAGTGAGACCACACCTGGAATACTGCAACCAGTTTTGGTCACCATACTACAAAAAAGATGTTGAGACTTTGGAAAAAGTTCAGAAAAGGGCAACTAAGATGATCCAAGGCCTGGAGACTAAAACATATGAAGAACGGCTGCAGGACTTGGGTTTGGCTAGTCTAAAGAAAAGAAGAAATAGGGGAGACATGATAGCAGTATTCCAGTATCTGAGGGGCTGCCACAAAGAACAGGTGGCCAACCTATTCTCCAAAGCACCAGAAGGCAAGACAAGAAAAAAAATGGATGGAAACTAATCATGGAGAGAAGCATCCTGGAATTAAGGACAAACTTCCTAACAGTAAGAACAATTAACCAGTGGAACAGCTTCAGAAATCGTGGGCACTCCATCACTGAAGGTTTTAAGAAGAGATTAGACGGTCAGTTATCTGAAATTGTATAGGTTCTCCTGCTTGAGCAGGGGGCTGGACTAGAAGACCTCCAAGGTCTCTTCCAGCTCTATTCTATTCTATATTCTATAAAAATTGTCTGAGTAACTGATCCTGTAGATCAGGGGTCTGCAACCTTGACAACATTAAGACTTGTAGCTGAGGAATTCTGGGAGCTGAAGTCCACAAGTCTTAAAGTTGTCAAGGTTGCAGACTCCTGCTGTAGATCCCTCTGGGAACAGATCAGGCTTTCATGGAATTCAAACTCCTGTTCTTATCTTCTTGGGAAAGAAGTTTCACCTGATACAAGAACTGGAATTCACCACAAAAAGAGCTTGACCTCCAGCCATTCTCCAGTGTTAGTCCAAAATGAAACTACAAAGTGTTTCTTCAGGCCAGGGGTAGGCAACCTTGGCTCTTTTATGACTCGTGTACTTCAACTCCCAGAATTCCTGAGCCAGCATGGCTCAGCTTGGAAACCTCTCCCTTTCCCCTCAGCATGGCTGGCTTAGGAATTCTGGGAGTTGAAGTCCACAAGTCATTAAAGAGCCAAGGTTGCCTACCTCTGCTTTAGGCCAACATCATAGTTTTTCTAAGGATTTCCATAGAAACAAAGCCCTGGGACAAACAAGAAGACATAGATGGAATTAAAGTTTGTTTCTTCCTGTTTTTTGGTTAGGTGGCACTCTGCCTGTGCTCAGAGGCATGTTATATTATGTGTTCTCAAAATATGCATCCAGGGGACATTCAGGGTGACTGCTCTTTTGAGATCCCTCTTTCTCTCTCTCCACCTGCATGTGAATGAATTTGGAAAATGAATATAGATCTGTTTTAATGGAGAACATTAAGCGAGGCATTAAAATTCAGGGACTATTGTCTGAATCAAGCCTTTTTTCCATTACTTTGTGCTATTGTTAGGAACAGTTGAATAATGCTTTGTTCATGCAGATCTTGCTTTCCATTTGGCAAAAGGGGAGGGGGCTAGGAGGGAAAGATACCTATTCCTCAAGCCCCAAGAGTGAGATGTAACCGAATAATAGAATAACAGAGTTGGAAGGGACCTTGGAGGTCTTGTAGTCCAACCCCCTGCTCAAGCAGGAGACCCCATACTATTTCAGACAAGTGATTGTCTAGTCTCTTGTTAAAAACCTCCAGTGTTGAAGCACTCATAACTTCTGGAGGCAAGTTGTTCCACTGATTAATTGTTCTCACTATCAGGATATTCCTCCTTCATTCTAGGTTGGTTCTCTCCTTGATTAGTTTCCATCCGTTGGTTCTTGTACTGCCTTCAGGTGTTTTGTATCTTCACTGTTTTCTCTGGGCAAGGCTTTTGGATCTGGCAAACTGGTCAGTCCTAGAGGAGATCAACCCTGACTGCTCTTTAGAAGGCCAGATCCTGAAGTTGAAACTCAAGTACTTTGGCCACCTAATGAGAAGGAAGGACTCGCTGGAGAAGAGCCTAATGCTGGGAAAGATGGAGGGCAAGAGAAGAAGGGGACGACAGAGAATGAGGTGGCTGGATGGAGTCACGGAAGCAGTAGGCGTGAGCTTAAATGGACTCCAGAAGATGGAAGAGGACAGGAAGGCCTGGAGGAACATTGTCCATGGGGTCGCGATGGGTCGGACACGACTTCGCAACTAACAACAATGTCTTGGAGGTTTACAGCTGCACTAAACGTAGCCATGGGCTGAGGTTGCAATAGATGGTCAACATAGCCCCCTCCCTCTTGGAAAAGCCCCCCATCTTTCAGGTAGAAAACAATAGCTTAATCAAGGCTTGCCCAAGGAGAAAACCATACCCTTAGCAACACTAGCAAGGCAAGCCCACTGTATATAAACAGAGAGCAAACTCCCCAGTCTTCTAGCATTGATGATGTTCCCTAGTTTGTAATGAAATGTCTTCAAGAAAACAACCAAGCTCAGAGAGCAGCAATGACCCCACAGTCCTCCTCCTCCTCCTCCTCCTCCTCCTCCTCCTCCTCCTCCTTTTCCTCCTCTTCCTTAAAAATCCCTCTCCCTTCTAGCACTGATGACGTTCCCTAGTTGGGTCATGAAATGTCTGCAAGAAAACAACCAAGCTCAGAGAGCACCAAGGACCCCACACTTCACCCCTGAGCTAAAAATACCTTCTGTGGACTTTCCTTCTCCTTTCTTCTGGCCCCACGAGCATCAGCAGAAATTGTTGGATGAAAACGTGCCACAATTTGACGGAAGGATTCCATAACATTGAACTTGCCCTGGAAGTGAGTTTCTGTGGGTGGCTTTGATCCCCAACCTTCCACCCCATGGTCTATAAGCCCAAATTAGTGTGAATTCTTTCCTGGTTCTCCTCTACCCTTAACCTTCCTGCCTTTCTTCTTTTTTCTCCCTTTCAAGGAGTTGAATTTGAGACTGTAATCTCCTTTGGGCCAGGAGCTACCCTTGGCTGCTTTTTAATCATCAACAATATGTCAATAGCACATAAATAAGGAGTAAAGCAGCACTTTTCTTGGGCACCACTTAACAGCTCGCTGCCCTCAACCTGGAGTAAAAAGCTTTTGTTTGCTCATTTCAGCAAAGGCTTGAAAGCATATCCATCTGCTTGCATTTTCAGGGAAGGCGAGGGGGGGAACCAGTAGCCACGGCTTCTGTCTCCTGAGCAGATGTTTGTTTTGGCTATTGTATTGCAAAAAATCACAGGACTCAGACCACGGAATCAAAAGAAGTTGGTTTATTTTGCGCAAAGGTTCAGAGCACTATATTTGTAGCCACATCTGTTAGATCGCGCAGGCAGTAAGACACGAGTCGAGTGACAGTCAGCTCTTGGTTTATTGGCAAGGCATAAGGTAAATCCGGACTGGCTCTCTGGGCCAGGGGAGCCCTCTTTTATGGGATTCCCCTGGCTTGTAATCACACAATTCCATTGGCTGGCAAGACCCTGTTGCTAGTTAGCCAACCAGCAACGGGCAT